>NC_045430.1:66839435-67074435 GCF_902635505.1 Sarcophilus harrisii | reverse complement strand
ACCCTGTTTGTCTTAGTTTCCTTATCTGTAAAATAAACTGAAAAAGGAAATGGCAAATAACTTATGTATTTTTGTCAAGAAAACCTCAGATGGGATCATAAAGAATCAGACTTCCCAGGTTTTTGTAAAACCATCTTGTTTATCGTGTATAATAGAATTTCATCATAATCATACAGCACAACTTATTCAGCCATTCCCCAATTTTTGAGTATTGCCTCAATTTCCAATCTGGCTCTTATGGAGAATACATTTTTTTGATTTAGTGCCAGGAATCAGGAATTTACCTCAGTTTCACTCACTTACTAGCTGTGTGACCCTTAACCTTTGTTTGCCTCAGTTTCCTCATTTGTAAAGTGATAACATCATCTAGTTGTGAGGATCAATTGAGATAATAATTGTAAAGTGCTTAGAATAGTGCTTGGGATAGAGTAAGCAAATTATAATTATTAACTATTATTTTTATAACAATCTCTTTTTCTGATGATCACTTCAGATACTCTTCCATTAAATACACATCATTATTTTATTAAGTATAGGAAGCTGACTTCTTCCTCAAATGGTCTACTGCTGCCTTCATTGGAGTACTACAAACGTGTCATGAACTCCAATAATTCCAACATTTTTTTTTCTTTCCCAGAACTCTCTCATCTCCTTCCCTCCTATCTCCTAACATAGGTTTAGACCTTCTCTATGTTTCGTTAGACTATTTTTCTTTCTTTTGCTTTTTTTGTTTTTCAAATAATATTTCATTTTCCCTAATAAGTTGGAGCAGAGGTGTTTCTCTATCCCTCTTGTTGTCTAAAAGGGAATCAAATCTACATTTGGTACACATGTTATTATAGGTGATTATGAAAGAAACAGAGTGCAATTTTCATGTGTTTTAGAATATTTGTCTCACCTTCCATATAGACAATTAAAATCTTTTTTTCCATTTTTGCTGTCTCTTCTGGATAAATGTCAATGAATAGCCAGTAAATCTACTAATTATTATGGTGATATGTAGATGTAATTTAATTTTAAAATTCAAAGAATCCAAAAATTAAATATAGACTGGCAGACAGTCCAGTAGAAGACAATGTGCTTGTCACCATAAGAGTTGAATTTTTTTTAAGTTGTAACAGATCTTTGGGATATTCTATTTTGTAGTATGTTAATTTGTATTAACCTTTCATCATATAGCAAGCTTGTTTTGTGAAAAATCATATTTTAATGTACTCATACCTATAATATTTTGCACTCACTAAATATTCATTAAATGAATTAATTTCTCTTGATGTGCACTTATATAATTCTTCCCACCACTTTTATCCCATTTATACTAACATATGTGGATCCATAAAAGTCTCTTCTGGATAAGTGTCATAGCAAACTGCTTTGGCACCAAATTCTCCTGAATCATTGAAAGACTAAGTAAATCCACTAATTATGTTGGTGATAAGTAGATACAGTTTAATTTTAAAATCCAAAGAGTACAAAAATTAAATAAAAATTGGTAGAAAGTCTAATAGAAAGCAGTGTGCTTGTCTCCATAAGGGTTGGATTTTTTAAAAGTTGTAACAGATCTTTGGGATATTCTATTTTGTAGTATCTTAATTTGTATGTATATTAAATCTTTCATCATATGGCAAGCTTGTTTTGTAAAAAATCATATTTAACGTACTCTCTCTTGGTACCTACATTTTCATACCCACCAAATGTTTATTAAAAATTCTCTTTGATATGCACTTACATAATTCTTTCCATCACTTTTATTCTATTTATACTAACATATATGGATTCATACAAATTTTATTAATGAGATTTTTAAAATGTATACCTCCTTCCAATATGTATCTCAATGACATCTTTAATATAAGGGAAGGAAAATAAAACATGAACGTTATTATATATATCTATGAAGATCCTGCCTTGGAATCAGAAGAGTCTAGATCAAAGTTCTACTTCTGACAAATGCTTTGCATCTCTAGGGAAATCATTTTCATTCTTAGCCCCAGTTAATAATCTAACTAAGACTGTACGTTGCAAAGAAAGTGCGCATATACATTATTAAAAGGAATTCTTCTTCCAAAGTTCCCTATACCAATGAAATCATAGATATGCAAAAATTAAAATCTTCCATTATGTTATTGTAATTTATACCCTGAAATTCTTAGGTTCTCGCTATAAAATTAAATGTTATCTAAATTATTTAATTCATTTTATACTATATATTGAAGAAGCTGTAAAAAAGTATGATATAGTTAAATTTATTTTTCCAAATTCAATTTTATTTCTAGTTATAACCTTTTCTCCTTCCACCACTCTCTCCACTATTTATGGTGAAAGCAGAAAAAAAACTCAACACCTACAAATATGTATAGTCAAGTAAAACAAATTCTCTACTCTTAATTAATCACTTCCCTCTCTGGAGGTGGACAGTAACATGAATCCTTTGGAATAGTGGTTAGTTACTATGTGAATCAGAATTATGAAGTCTGTCAGTGCTGATTACCTTTACAATGGAAGATTATAGCAAAATTTGGTTGCCTGGAAATTTTATTAGAATTGTATGCCAGTTCCACAATAGTATGCTTGCCTACGTTCTGGATGATGGATGATGCTCTCATGCTTTCCCTGTCACCAACAGAGTAGTGCAGGGATATGTGGTTGCTTCCATGATTTTTAGCATGATGTTTTCGGCAGTATCGGAAATCTTCAATGAGGACAAAAATGGCATCAAGATCAGATACCATACTTTAGGGAAATTAACTTGAAAAGGCTACAAACTAAGACTAAGCTCTACAAGTTTTGTTTGCAAATAATTGTGTGCTCAGTGAAGTTTCTGAGGCTGAGAGCAACAAAGTATGGATTAATTTTCTGCCCCTTGTGCAAATTCTGGTCTAATAATTAACTCACAGAAAATACTGAGTCTCCACTCAATCTCACCACACCATACATTTGTGGAATCATTGGCTACAGCAACTGGAGAAATTTTGAATGCACACATTGGTAGAGCTAGTTGATTGTTTTGGAGACTCCAAAATAAAGTGTAGGAAAGAAAAGGTATTAGGATGCCTACCAAACTGAAGAACTACAGAGCTCTTGTGCTGACTTCACTGTTGCATGACTCTGAAACCTGGATAGCATTCCATTCCAGAAAATGAATTATTTTAGAAAGAATCTGAAGATTACCTGACAAGAAAAAAGTACCAGATAGGAGGACCTGAGTTCAAATCTGGCCTCTGACACTTAACACTTCTTAGCTGTGTGACCCTGGGCAAGTCACTTAACCCCAATTGCCTCAGCAAAAAAAAAAAAAAAAAAAAAAAAAGAAAGAAAAGAAAAAGAAAGAAAAGAAAAGAAGAAAAAAGAAAAAGAAAAACTACCAGACACCAAGGTCCTTTCTCAAAGTGAACTGCCAAGCATTCAAAGTCCACTGCAGAGAATATATCTCAGGTAGTTGCTATATTGTTCAAATGACAAACATATACTTGTCTAAAAGACTATTTCATGGAGAGCTCAAACAAGCAAATGCTTACAACGAGGTTAGAAAAAGGAATACACTCAAGGTCTCTCTTTGGAGAACTTTATAATTGTGAGACATGGGAGACCCTGACACAGAACTATTCAGCATAGAATGTTTGCATCAAGGAAGGTGCTATATCATGTATATGTATACAATATATACACACATATGTGTGTGTTTGTGTATATATATCAAAGAAGGAGCAAAGCAGAATTATAGTAGCTCAAAAGGAACATAAGAGGCACATTCTTAAAGAAATCTCCCCCCCCCCCAAATGTTTGTGTGGATTATTTTGCCCAGTCTGTGGTAGAAACTTCCTGATATCATATTAGTCTGATCAGCCATAATTAAATACACTAGACCTTGACTCTGATGTAATGGTGTCTTTTTGATCCTTTTTGAGCATGAAGGACAACAGCCACCATTAATATTTACAATATTAATAATATATAAATTATTATATTGCATTAATACATCCAATATATAGTTTTATAAATTACTCTCTTCATGATTTCCTATAGGATTATGATATTATTTCACATTCAATACTATAATTTTTTGTTCAATCATTCTTTATTTGAGAGGCATCACTTCAATTTCTAATCTTTTGCCACTATGATAAGAATTGCCATAAATATTTGTGTGTGTGTGTATATATATGTGTGTGTGTGTGTGTGTGTGTGTGTGTGTTTGTGTGTGTGTGTGTGTATATATACTTTTTCTTTGATCTCTTTGGTACATAGACATCAAATGTAAATAGAGAGATTTCTAGGTCAAAGGGTTTCAAACTACAAAAACTTTTGGGACATATATAAAAATTATTTTCTAGAATGGTTAGACTAGTTCACAATTCTATTGACATTGCATTAGTGTTTGTTTCTCCAAACCCTTCTAGCATTTGTCGTTTCTGTGTGTTGTCAAGTTTGCTAATTTGATGGGTGCATTTTTCCAATCATTAGTGACACAGGAATTTTTTGATAGAGCTATTGGTAGAATAGATTTCTTCTTCCAAAAACAACTTATTCATATCTTTTGTCTATTGATCAGAGAATGTCTTAATCTGATAAATTTGAATCAGTTCTCTATATATCTCAGAAGTTAGATCAAGGAGAAATTTGCTGCAAGGTTTTCCCCCATTTCCCTTTGCTCTTTTAATTTTAGCTGCATTGGTTTTATTTGTGCAAAACCTTTTAAAAATTTTTATGCAATCAAAATTGTCCATTTTGCCTCCTGTGACTCTCAATCTTTTGTTTATGAGCATTTTCACTATTAATAGATTTAATAGGTAATTTCTTTCTTGCATTGTTTGTGATGTGTTTAAATTGTACTTATTTGGAGCTTCTCTTGGTATATAGTATGAGATATTTGTACATACACTTTCTGCCAGATTGCTTTCCAATTCTCCTAACAGATTTTCTCAAATAGTGAATTCTTGCCCAAATGTCTTAGATCTTTGGTTTTTTCAAATACTAGACAATTTGGTTCATTTATATCTGTATGTTATGAATCTAATCTGTTCCATTGATCAAACTCTATTTCTTATTTATCACGAGATTTTAAAAAACTATTAATACTTTGTATAAACTATGCTTCTTTCCTTCTCACCATTTAAAAATTAATTTGCTTGTTATTCTTTAGAGATTATTCCTCCAAATGAATTTCATTATTTTTTTATATCTCAATAAAGTAATCCTTTGGCAGTTTGATTGTATAGTACTGAATAAATAGTAGTATCATTAGTTTTACCTTGTTGGCTCAGTCCATTCATGAATAATTAATATTTCTCCAATTATGTAGTTCTGCCTTTATTTGCATAAAGAATATTTTGTAATTGTAATCATATAGTGCTTACATATCTCTTACCAGGTAGACGCCAAAGCTTTTTAAAGTGCAATTACTGTAGGTGAAATTTATATATGTCTCTTTTTATTGAATTGTTTTGGTAATGTCCAAAAATGTGGATGATTTCTGTGGGTTTGATTTATATCCTGCAAATTTATTAAAGTGGTTGATTGTTTCAATTAGTTTTTAGTTGATTTTCTATAGTTCTCTAAGGAGACTATCATATCATCTGCAACAAACAATAATTTTGTTTCATTTTTGTCTGTTTATTCTTTCATAATTTTCTTTTATTAGATACAAGTGGAATTTGTAGCACATATTGAATAGTAATAGGGATAGTAGACATCTTTGCTTTATGGGCTTTTTGGAAAAATACTAAGTTATCCCCATTAAAGATCATGCTAGCTTTTGGTTTTGGATGAATACTATTTATCACTTTAAGAAAAGCTGTGTTTATTTCTATGTTTTAATATAACAAGTGTATTTAAGTGGAATGAATTTTATTTCTTACGAAAAGTATTTTCTTCATTTCTTAATAATCCATGATTTTGTTCTTGTTTTTTAATCATTCTTAATATGGTCAATTTTATTTATAGTTTATTTCACTCTGTATAATTTGCCTCTATTTATTGTTTGTTTCAGAATTCATGCCCTTCTCTCAGCAATGAAAAATATGATTAGCTTTTCTTTTCACTTCTAATGATATCATATTTAATATTCAGGTGACTTATTCATTTTGAATTTATTGGAGAACATGATGTAAGATGTGGATCAAATCCTAGTTTCTTCCAGAATGCCTTCCAGTTTTCTCTGCAATATATTTTTTAAACCAAAAAGGGATTTATAAAAAAACTAAGTTACTGAGTTTCATTTTCTGTTTCATTGGTCTACTTCTCTATCTTTTATCTAGTTTCAAATGGTTTTGATAACTGATATTTCATAAGTTCTATTTCTTCTTCACTTCCACCCCCCCCCCTTTTTTTATTAGTTTTAGATCTTTCAATTTTATCTTTGCTGAGGCAATTGGGGTTAAGTGATTTGCCCAGGGTCACATAGCTAGGAAGTGTTAAGTGTTTGAATACAGATTTGAACTCAAGTCCTCCTGATTTCAGGGCTGGTGCTCTATCCACTGCGCCACCTAGCTGCCCCATCATTTTTTTTTTTTTAATCTAGCTTTATAAACCATCTCAGGCAGCTAATTGGCACAGTAGAAAGAGCACTGGACTTAGAATTAGGAAGACTCACCTTCCTGAGTTTGAATCTGATCTCAGACGCTTTGCTATGTGACCTTAGACAAATTACTTAATCCTATTTGCCTCAATTCTTCATTTGTAATATCAGCTGGAGAAGGCAAGGGCAATCACTCCAGTATCTGCCAAGAAAATGCCACATGGGATTATGAAGAGTCAGACATGACTGGAAAATGATGAACTGAACTAATAAACCATCTTACAAGTAGTTTTATTTGTATAGCATTAAAACTGTCAATTAGCTCAGTAGTCATTTTTATTATATAGTTAGTCTTATGAGTATCAGGTGATACCTCAAAGTTGTTTTTAATTTCTTTCCCCTATTAGTGACTTGGGACTTTTTTGATATTGCTAATGATAACTTGCTTTTTTTCCCTTTGAAAATAGCCTCCTTATGTCCATTGAACATTTATTAATTGGGGAATGACTCTTTCCCCCTATTTATCTTAGAAATTAAATCCTCATCAGAAAAACTTCCGATGAAAACTTTTCTTCAATTTGCCAATCCCAATTTTAGTTGCATTGTTTTTGCTATATGAAAACTTTTTTATTTTTACATGATCAAAATTGTCCATTTAAATGCCTATGAACTTTTCTCTTATTTGTTCAAATCTAGCTCATAGACTTAATAGGTAATTTCTTCCATGTTTTAATTTCTTTATGTGATCTTTTGTTTAAACCATGCATCCATGTGGAGGTTGTTTTAATATATGTTGTGATATATTTTTGATAGCTAGTTCCTACCAGACTACATTCTGGTTTTCCCACAATTTTCTGTCCAATAGTAAGTCCTTGACCTAACAACTGGAATATTTGGATTTATCTAATACTAGACTACTGGGTTAATTTGCTTCTGTACATTGTGTACCCAAACTGTTTCACTAATAAACTTCTATTTTTCTTACCCCCTATCAAACTGCCTTTAACTATTATAACTAGGTGCTATGATTTGACATATGATGCTGTCAGGCTCTGTCCTTCTGATTTAAAAAAAAAAACAACTAATTCCCTTCATATTCTTGACTTTTTATTGCTCCTGATGAATTTCCCTTTTTATTTCTTTTAAAAAATCCTTTGATAGTTTGATTGTTTAGGCACCTAATAATAAGTAAGTTCATGTAGGTACTACTGTCAATTTTACTTAACATAGTCTACCCATGAGCAAATAATATTTCTATTATTATTTAGCTCTGCTTTTTATGTGTAAAGAATGGTTTATAATTGTGATCATGTAATTTCTCTGTGTTTTATCAAGTGAACTTCTAAGTTTTTTACCCTTTCTGTTGTTATTTTAAATAGAATTTTTCTTTCTATCTCTTTCTACTAGATTTTGCTGATAATATGCAGAAATGCTAATCATTTATGTGGGTTTAATTTGTATAGTACAACTTCAATGAAGTTGTTAGTTATTTTAATTAGTTTTGAGTTAAGTCTAGATTATCTGCAATCTGTATCTGCAATAACTGATAATTCTGTTTCCTCTTTGCCCATATTTATTTCTTCAATTTATTTTTCTTATAGATATAGTTAGCATTAGCATTTCTATTTTGAATAATAACGGTGATAATGGACAACCTTAATTTATCCTTGATCTTATTGGAAAGACCCGTTTTCATAACAACTCTTTGTTTTAGATAAATATTATTAAACATTTTAGGGAAAACTCCATCTACAACTATGCTTTCTTGTGTTTTTTTTCTTAAGCAAGAAGAGTATTCTATGTGACCACATTTATAGAAGGAACTTGGTAAGATCTTTTTTTAGTCTATTTTTCAAAAAAAGTTTATGTAGTATTGGGATTATTACATGCTAATTATAAGTATTTTGATATACATATAATTAATTACATAAATCATCATAATTATAATTAATTATTCTTTAAATGTTTGCTACAATTTATTTGTTAATCCGTTTAGACCTAAGGATTTTTTTCTTTGGGGGTTCATTTCTGGCTTGTTTGATTTATTTTTCTAAGACAGGGTTATCTATTCACAGTTAATCTAGACAGTTAATATTATTGTAAATACTCATCCATTTTTATTTAGGATATCAGTTTTACAAGGATGGAATTCAGCAAAATAGCCCAATGAAGTAGTTCTTAATGATTTTTTCTTTTATTATAAAATCAACTTTTTCATTTTTGATACTGGTAATCTAATTCATTTTTAAACAAAGTTCACTAATAGCTACTTATGGTATTGTTTCTTTTCTTTAAAAATTTGCTCCTATGTTACTTATTAATTAATTTTTCTTTGTTTTCAATAATGTTAATCTATCTTTTGATTTTTCAGATTTTCTGTTTGATTTTTTTTTCACTGGTTGGTTTTCTAGGTTTTTAGCTGCATAGGCTATTCATTGATATGCTCTTTTTAAAAAATGATAATATTTTTATTTTCAAAATACATGCAAAGATGATTTTCAAAATTTACCTTTGAAAAACCTTGTGTTCCA
The DNA here is from genome assembly GCF_902635505.1 of Sarcophilus harrisii. NCBI lineage: Eukaryota > Metazoa > Chordata > Mammalia > Dasyuromorphia > Dasyuridae > Sarcophilus > Sarcophilus harrisii. Next base: position 67,065,387 of record NC_045430.1, on the reverse strand, counting down.
AATTTTTCTTCCTCCCTTCTCCTAATCCCTCCCCAGAAGCAAGCAAACCAATATATATGTTCAACATATATAATTCTTCTATACATGTTTACACAATTATCAAGCTACACAAGAAAAATCAGATTAAAAAAGAGAAAATGAGAAAGAAAACAAAAAGCAAGCAAACAACAACAAAAAGGTGAAAATACTATGTTGTGATCCACATTCAGTCCCCAAGGTCCTCTTTCTGGATGCAGCTGGCTTTTTCTATCACAAGTCTTCTGGAATTGACCTGAATCACATTATTGTTGAAAAGAACCATGTCTGATATGCTCTTTCTTGAGTGGTAGGTTAAGATTAGCTTTGAATTTAACAGAAAAGGCTTTTAACAGTTTAGTTTACTAATGAATTTACAAGAGGTGAATAAAGACAAAAGATACAAATGAAGTCCCAAGTGAAATTAGGATACATTTGTAGTAATGTCCTCACAACAACCTGGGAAGTAGATTATACAATTGCATGAAGATGACTGCCTAATAAAGGCCCAGTTCTTAGATTATGTTTGGATTTTCCCTTTCTAATTAGTTACATAGAATGTGTATCAATATGGCAATCTGATGCATAATTTTGGAGAATTAATTCCCAGTCATAAATGCCTAAGGAGTTACTATTAGATGATGGTGAAAAGCCTACCGATTGGTTTCAGATATTGAAAGATCATAAAGAGGCTAAGTTAAAATTCTGGAAACATACAAAAGATTTGGGTAGATAATGTCTTGGTCTCTATCCTAGAATTTTTCAAGTGAGGAGAATTGATTTGATCTTCTTGGGGAAGTTAGGGAAATGGGAAAAGATGACTAGCATCTGTCTGACTTTTTTGGTTTGTTTCTATTCTTTTTTTTTCTTAAGTGAGTATTATGTTGAAATAAGAATACTCAGGCACAGTGAATTTAGAAAAATCATCGTAAGAAGTTCCATTGGCAACTGGAGTTAATAGGAGAATCCACAGGAGGAAGAGTAGCCAATGACAGAAGTGCCTGAAAATGGAGTTAGAAAGACAATCCTGAGAGGACTGTGGAAGTTTCAGGGATCATCCCTTGGGCTGTAGACAAAAATTGTTCATGGATTTTAGAAAAGCACCAATATTTGTAGCCCAGTGAAGAGCTACAGTTAAGGAAAACTTTATAAGGTTTCCACAAAGATGGAAAAAAGACTTTATGGGCCAAGTGTCAATTTTTCCTCACGGCATCCTGAAAAAACTGCATTTTAAATTTGAACCAACAATCTCCAAGGATTTTCTGTGTAGAAGGATAGAGTATGTCCATGGGTTAGGGAAGAGGAAGGTATTTTCTAACTTCTATTGTTACTATGTTCCCAATATGCATTTCCTTTGTAAAAGTTAAGTGATATCAACTGGTTGATTGATATTAGAGGCCACATAGAATGGGGATTCAGGAACTATTCCCTTTGTATCCTAATCGGACAGTATAGTGCACCAAATGAGGGGCTGGCTACATAAGTAGTATGTACATTTGACTCTGGCTTTCTCCAGAAATTCTCTGAAATCCAAGATTACAAAATAAGAAAGCTCACCATAAAAGTCATTCAGATTTGGTAAAAGGCACAATGTAGGAAGATTAAGGCAATAGGGAAAGCCATCTAATTGAGATTTGGCAAAAGGGAAAGGGTTTTTTTAAGTAAAAAATTAGGATTCTTTGCAAATCATTTTCTCATAAAAATCTTAATATCAATAAGAATTAAGCATCAAAAAGAAAATATGTACATAAACCATAACTTATTTTTGACTCACCTTTGCAAACCTTGCAGCAGCTATGAGATAAAGTAATATGATGGGTATCTGGACAGTTCAAGGGCTGGCAGACTGAATTTTCCACAAACTTCATTGTTTTATCCTGTTAGACAAAAATTTCATGATATAAGAGCAACTAATATTTTGGAATTCATATTTATTTTTTATTGTGATAGTTCTGGAACATAGTTGATCATGGACTTGATGGAGTAAACTAAGATATTTCCCTCTTTAATTTAAATGACCAAATGTTCTCTTCCCTGATATATTGGTACAGACACTTGGCAAAAATTATACAAAACCACAACTGTCAAATTATGATCCAAAATAAATCTTGCAATTGTTATCATACATTGTGCCATTAGTAGTCTGTCATTCAATTGAGAACATCATAATATGGGACTTGGGAACATTTAATTTGATTATTTTGTTTGGAATAAAATGGCTTTTTGTGTCTATTATAAAAAACAGTTCTTAGTTCTTTTACAGTTTAGTTTTTACAAAATAGCTTTTTAAAAATTAATTGAAATTTTATGAAATAAGTACACAATTACAATCTATACAATTTATTTTGTGTGCATGATTTGGTAGTATCTAAAAGAGGAAGCCAAGCTTTTCTATTATTATTATGGAACCTCTTTGGATCCTGGTTTAATTCTTCAGATTAATTTCTCTCCATTTCATGTACTACAATTCCAATATTGTTAACTTTTTACCATCTTTCGTTTTCCTTTCTACCTAGGGATTACCTATATCAGTCCTTGATATTTTTCTTTCTGGTTTGGAATTTTTTTTTGCTTTGAACTAAGGGAAAATTTGTTACTAAATTGTAAATTTCATAATAGTACCAGTACATATTAATTCTCAAGATGAGACCACTAGAGTTGGAGTTACTGTCAACACTGAAGGAAGAGTAGATTTTTGACTATAAGATAATAATATAGAGGAAAATACTCGCTTCTAGGTCAGTCCTAATATTATTAGACAAATTCATTCATTCATTAACTTATTCATTTATTCAATATTTTTAAATTGTCTGATGCCTGTAAAAATGTACAGGCATGGTTGATAATAATTTCACAACAATAATTGATAAATGGTTCTTGCTTTTAAATAGTTTACAACCACCAGATATCTAAATTTACCTAAATTTAGAAAATGAATTAAAATGGGCACTTTTTTCTGATGTTAGGTATCTATGTATATGTAGTGTTAACGTGATCCTCACTACTCAAGTTCAAATATAATCTTCAACCAGAAGATCTGAACATTTATTTACATGTCTTTAAGGAAGGAGAATTTGAATATGGAGCAATAGTACCCAATATATGGAGCAATAGTGGTATGAAGACCACTGCCAACTAAAATCTAAATTGATTATAGAGTAAAAAGTGGCGCCTTGGCTTTATGATTGAATGACTACTTGTTGTCCTTAGAAAGAGTGGAGGGAAAATTTGAAATGTGCACTGAAATATTATTTTAAATGGCATCTAGTCAGAAAACTTGATTATAGTAAAGTACATTTCATTATCTTAATCTTGAGGCTATGACCTCAAAATTTTTTTTTTTTAATGAGGAAAGGATCCTTCACCTGATTTGTGCATTGATGATACACTCACATTAATGTCCTATTAAATGCGGTCATGAGAAAAACCATTCTCATGGCTTTTGATTTCTATTCTTTTTAAAATATTCCAAATAAGTCATACAACAACTTACCTAAATAGTTGCACAAATATATTATCATAAATGCAATTCCTTGAGAATTTTTCTTTTTTTTCTTCTTATTCAACTAATCAACAATAGCCCTCGTATTATATCTTTAAAAACAACAGTAATCTTAACTTGGCTATATTTATTAAACAAAACAAAACTTGGGTTCCTAAAACAGCTTTGCTTCTCTAACTGCAATAAATTGCAGGCACAATGAAGTAATAACTAAACTATAATAGTATTTAACTCAAGAAAATTATAAAGGAATTTCAAAAAGTTATTTCAAAAAGGAATGCAAATTTAAATGTTCACTCTATTATTCTAGTCCACATTTTTATAGTGCTCTAAATATACATTAATTCAATTCATTTTCGAAAAAAAAAAAACCTGTGAATTGAATTCTATTGTTGTCCCACCCTTCAAATGACAGATAGGACAACTGAAGCTCAAACAGGCTCAATGATTATGTTCACAAACACAAATCTACTTTTGTGCAGCAGGATTTAATCTGACTTCAATCTAATGCTCTATTCACCAATAGAAGTGGCCTTTTGAGGTCACATATATCAATATATTTGAGCAGAGGTCTAAATAAAAAAAATTGTTTCCCAGAATAAGCTGGGTAACCAACTTTTATAGCATTCCTAGAAAAAGCTTCTTCTCACCATAAATTTTCTAACTTTTTTATTCACAGTGGAATTGCATTGAAAAAAAATTCAGGTTCATGATGTCTATTACAGGTAATCTGTATTAAGATAGATACTGCTGGGAAATTGCACAATTCACTTTAATTTTCTGTGCCTCAGATCTCTAATGTAGAAAGCTAATTTAAAGGAGAAATAATTTTGTCCTTCTTGACCTAACTTCAACTTCAGTTTCAGGTAGTTATAGAATGTAGCCATGCATTATGAGGTTTTGATGTATTATTAAGGTGTAATATTCTATGACTGCTTTACAAAATGAGAATACTTCTCTGGTTATGTCAAGAAGAATTTGGCTGAGGAAACAAATTTGCCATGTCCCTAAGTGTCGACATCTTTCCCTGTCTTTTCCTTTCTTCTTTTATTTCTATGACCCTTAATAACATTAGATTTCTAAAAGGACAATCTCACTTTATTAGACTGTAAACATTTCAACTTTTAATTTAGTCCCTTTTAATTGCTTTCTCATATTTATTTATCATTTTGCATTTTTTGCTTGTATTTTTGTATTTCAAAGTTTCTATTCAGCTCTGGATTTTTCATCCATAATGCTTAGAGGTTTTATTAAAGCTGTTTTCCATGGGTATAATTTTACTGAATAGGTTATTCTTGGTTGTTAAGCTTATATCTTCTCCCACTTGTAATAATTTATTCCAAGTTCTTCCTTTCTTTAAGGTGATAAGCTGTTGTTATGTAATTCTGACTGGTTGCTTGATATCTGAACTCTCCATTTCTGGCTGCTTGAAGTTTTTGTCTTTGACTTGGAAGCTCTCAATTTTGGTAATGATATTAATAGGAATTTTAATTTGGGAGTTTTTTTTGGTAAGTGGCCAGTGCATTATATTTTCACTTTTCCTTCTGTTTCATATATATCCCCAAACTTTTTCTCCATGGTTTCTTAAAATGTGATATTCAAATTCATTTTTGGTTATTGTTTTCAGGTAGTTCAATGATTCTTAAAGTACCTTTCCTTTAAACATCCTTAAAATATATCTCAGGTAGATTGTTTCTGATGAGATACCTTACATTTTCTTCTTTGTTTTTCCACAGGGTTTTAACTCTCTTTTAATAATTCTTGCTGTATCATGGAGTTATGGACTTCTATTTAGTCCATTATAATACTCTGGTAATCTGTTCCTTGGGTAAAATTTTACATCCTTCATATTAAACTATTAATTCTGCTTCCAAGTTTTTCCTCCATTTCCTGTTCCAGGCTTTTCCTTCAATGCTCTCATCTGCCCCTCTCCCATTTCACTCTTCTTGTACCTTAATTAATTTATTTTTAATTCTCTTTTTAAAAAATTCTTTTAGAGGGGTGGAGGAAGGAAAGGGAAAAATTGAAACAGAAGTGAGTGCAAGGGATAATGTAGTAAAAAATTGCCCATGCATATGTACTATCAATAAAAAGTTATAATTATTAAAAAAATTCTTTTAAAAATTTCTTATAGTAATTCTAGTGGACTTTGTGGTTAACTCTACTTTTCTTTGAGCCTTTGTTTGCATATATTATTTCCTTTTTGTGGTTATATGTCTTTAGCCTATTTGATTTATTAAGGTCAAACTGAAGACCTATGTTTAGATTATACATTTCTGAAGGGATCTTGAGGTCATATTTTTAATTTACATTTTTATTCTTTATAGCCAGGAGGCTGCTTTCTCTGGGTAGTAAGAACTATGGTCTTTAAAGATCTTAGGAGTAGCACAAGTAGCAATCTGAAATCTTTCAGTGGCTCTTAAGCAGTGTGATACAGGGTTTGCCCAAACAAGGAGGTAGATTGATTTCTCTCACGCTACTAACTTTAGTCTAGGTTTGCCCTTGGTTAGAGTCCTGGTAGCTTATTGTACTCAAACTGTGTCACCCTGATGGAAGCTTCTGCACATTCAGAGCTAATGAAGTGCAGAATCACCTTTTTTTCTGAATGCCTGCTCTGTTCAATGATCTTGAGGCTTCAGAATGGACTAGGAGCTGAATCCTGCAGCTTATTCTCATTACGTTTACTCCTGTTCCTTGCCAGTACACAGACCTAGGTCAAGTCCAACCTGTATCCATCCCTTATCCATGTCCTGGAATATAGCTTCAAGCCCAGCCATCCATTCCTCTTTTTTGGCCAAGGCAATTGGGGTTAAGTGACTTACCCAGGGTCACACAACTAGGAAAATGTTAAGTGTCTGAGACCAAATTTGAACTCAGGTCCTCCCGATTTCAGGGCTGGTGCTCTGTCCACTGCACCACCTAGCTGCCCCTTCATCCATTCCTTCTTAATCCATGCTTGTATCCACAATCTAGAGCAATATAATTGCTGACTCTCTTTTCTGTTCCCACAAAGAGTCAGGCTTTCCTTTCTGGGAACTTCTGCAGCAGTGCATCGGGCCCTTATCTAGCCTCAGTTTCTCTCCTCAGGCCATGCTGCATTTATAACCTTGCTCCAAGGCCAGAGTGAAAAAGTTGCTCCCTACACTTGAAAATTTGACCCACTGTGTTTTTTCCTTACATCTCCTGATCACTACAGGTTATAGTTCTCATTATAGATCTTTGTGGTAGTATTTGTGGGAGAGAGTAAGCTGTACTGTTTCCTCTTATCCCATCCCCTTGGATGGTCTACCCTCTTGGTGCTTTAAACCTTAGATAAGAAAGCGAGAAATTGCAACCTAGGAGCTGCCACCAGGTGAGATTACAATAAAGAAGAAGGTAATTTCTCTTCTCACCCCCTTCTCAACTCAATTGTGTAATTTTGGCTACTGGACCAGATATAAGCACTCCTGACAAACAGGTGCCTCCTTTATGCTGTGTGCATCTTCAGCCTGTCCCTAGTCTCTGGAAGAAAGATATGGAGGAGGAATAGAGGAGACAGGTACTTCTCACCATGCACATAGTGTCCCTCCTGTCTTCTGCCCGATCTCCAGACTGGAGGGAAGAGGAGACATGAGAGCATTTCCTCATGTCCCTTGTGGTTCCTGCCTCATCTCCTGCCTAGTTTTCACTCTCCTATTGGAGTGGGAGGTGGAGGGATGGATGCCTTCCCGCTTTGTGTAGGAAGAGAAGAGATGGTGTTCTATCATACAAGTCTCTATTATGAGGAGAGAGAAGTCTATTCCATCAGGTTTCCAGCCTAGCCTCCTATGTGAGGGAAGGAGATTATCACTACTCCTTCTGCTCCAAGTTATTGCTCTTTTGTCTGAAGTACTAAAGTCTTTTAAAGGACTCCATGGTGAGATTATAATACCATTACTTTCAAAATCTCTCTAAATTTTTTACTTAAAGATTAGCAAATTCCCACTTCATCATTTCTAGGGATTCTGAAACCCTGTTGGTCATCATCCAAATCCCAATCCCCATTTCCCATAATTCTTCATTGCCACTTTTATCAACCTATATTTCTTTCTAATATCTCAAGCAAATCCTTTCTCTTCACTATACCTTTTAAATTGTGTACTCAATAGGTAATAGACTTATTTTCATCTTAAATCTTTTCCTTTCCCACTCTTTCCATCTCTTGGTTCTGACTAAGACCTGGCTCTATCCTGATAACCCAGCTTACTTAGCTACCCTTTCAAAACCTGGCTGCACATTCATTCATTTCACGTGGGTTAGTGGTTAAGATGGCAGAATAAGAATACTACTTGCTCTCCATTGGCACTTCTAGGATATCTCTCCACCACCATCTCTTTGAAGTTCATACAATTTAGATTTATTATCCAATCAAAATTTTGATTATTGTTATCTAGAGATCTCCAAGATCCTCCTCATTCTTCTTTAATAACTTCAGTATCTGGCTCACAATCTTTTTCTCCTCCCTAACTCCTGCCCTCATAGTTCAACATTTATATTGATAGCTCTTCAAATGCCTTACCTTTCCAGTTCCTTAACTTGGTAATTTTCCATGACCTGCTCCTTCATTTCAGCTCATCTATATACAAGAATGACCATATCTTTGATTTTTCTGTCACCCACAAATCACCCTCCATATTCATGAACTCAGAAATTCTCTCCCTCTGTGTTCCAAATATAAAACACTGCTCTTGGCTCTTCCTCGGACCTATAATATTTCACTTTTCTTCCAAGACATCATTTCTGTACTAGTCACACTCCTCCTTTTCCCATTGTGAACTCTTAGTGAAGTTGGATGCTCTTCTATTCTGCCTTCTTCTCTTGAATCCCTTGCCATCTTATCATATCACTGATTGTGTTCTCCTAACCTTCATCCTTGGATCACTCCCATCATCTGTGGCCTTTTCTCCTACACATATACTACTAAATGAAGCTGTTGAAAATTATGAAATCATTCTGCTTGGGTTTATTAAAGATTTATATTACATAAACTCAAGTGGGGCCAATTCTTTTATACTCCCCCAATTGCCTCACTATATCATCCCAACTCAAACTTTCTGTAGTTTCCCCTCCCATCCCTGTTTCAGCTAAGAACCTTCATTTCATATTTTATTGAAAAAAATATGTCATTCACCAAGAGCTCTCTTTTCTCTCTCCTTCTTTCATATCACTCAGATGTCTTCTGCCACTATATCATCTTTTCCTATTTCACATTTAGAGGTAACCCTTCTCCTTGACTAGACAAATCCCTTTAATTTCACAAATGATCACATTCCATTCCATGCCCCCACTCTCACACTTGTCCACTGGCTTTTTTCCAATTGATTACAAATATGTCAGTGTCTCCACCAAAATTAAAGATTATCCTTACTTGATCCATCAATTTTTGTTATTATCCCATGTCTGCTTAAGAAGACTATTTACATTAGGGGCCTCTATTTCCTCTCTCCTCATTATCTTAACTTTTTGCAATTTGACTTCTGGCCTCATCAGAACTGCTCTCTCCAAAATGATTAATGTCCCCTTAATTGCCAAATCCAACGACTTTTTCTCAATCTTTATCCTTCTTGCTGTTTCTGATCTTTTGATTCTGTTGGTCAGCTCTTCTCCTTGATATTTTCTTCTGTCTTGGTTTTTGGAATGCTATTCTCTTTTCAATCTATTTTGCTGGATCTTCACATTTCTATTACCTCCCAGATAAAAATCCCAATTTCTACAAAGAATCTTTTTCAGTCTTCCCCTAATTTTAATACCTTCCCTTTGTTGATTAACTTGTTGTTTCTCATATACACCTTGTTTCTACATAATTGTTTGCATGTTGTCTCCCTTGTTAGACTGTGAGCACTTTGAAGGCAGGAATTATCTTTTGCTGTTTTTTATATTTGACACTTATAAGTGTCTTATAAGAGATACTTAGTGACTCCAGTGCCTGGAGCACTGACTGACTGATATGTATAAAGAATGAGAGCTATTCAAGGGAGGAAGAAATATTAAAAGCAGAGAGTAGAGCTGAACTATAGAGGTATCAGCCGACCAACTCACCTAGCAGAGATACTCAAGAAAGAGTCAGGGGGGTGGTGGTGGTAGAGAATGTGTGAGTACTCTTTGAAGTAAGAAAGGATTTCTAATTTCTGAAATATCAAGAGTTATGGAATGCCTTTGTCATATATATATATATATATATATATATATATATATATATATATACACACACACACACTATTTGTGTGCTTCAGTATTATTGAACTTGGAACCAAAAAAGTTTGAATCTACTTTTCATACAGATGTTGGATGAATTTGGGTTTATGGAAGTAATATTTTGAAACTTTTTCTTGCTATATCATTTTGATAAATGCCTATGCTAAGAAATAATTGCATCTATTAATTGATTAATAGGAAGCACACAAGTGAAGAAAGATAATCTGTAATTTAAAAAATAATCATCCACAAGAAACTTCTAGAACTCAGGACATTAGTTATCCTCTGAGGATTCATAGGGCAAAAGGGAAATGTAGTTAGTATGCCCAACCTGAAAGTTGAGGGGAACCCCAATAGGAATGCTACATTGATTTTATTGATTGATTTATTGATATATTATAAGAGAACTAACTTAAAGTCTAAAGAAGAATAATGGCACCCAACTGTCAAAGACTAATACTTAACACTGTGTTTATCAAAAAATAAGTATTTAATTAATGCTTGTTGTCTTGACTTCATTTGTTCCTAAAGTAAAATTATTTAAAATGTATTTTCTATGAAGTTTCCTGCTCCATTGCTCTAAGTGATTGTTGCTCAAGCTCTCCAGTCAGCAACGTCCCCATTCTCCTCTTTCTCTTCTTCTTCATCTATCTTCTCCTCTATCCTCTTCTCACATGAGCTACATATCTTCTTCCTCTGAACAATGAAGGTGATGTGATTTATAATTTTCACAGGCTGACCTTTGTCATTCATCTTTTCCACACTAATAATTTAAGCCAATACTTTGCCCCTACAAATACTACACTATTGGCAACACTATTGTCATAGGCTCTTCCCCAACCCTACTACCTTTGGCTTATGAAGACTTTCCCTCATTTTACAGTGTTCTTAACTTACTGATTTTTCTGCCCTTATTTAGCCATCTTCCCCTTTTTATTTATATTATTTCCCCCACTTATAAAACATTACCTTAAAATCTCCCCTCCTTTCTTTCCATTATGTTTTTAATTTTTTCATGTGCTTTCTCTCCTGCAGAGTGATGTATTTACCTTGTCCTTTTTGATAATTTCCCTTTCTTTTTATTTTAACCTCTTATTCTTTGATTACATATATATTCTTTTTATATCTATATATATTTGATTCATATATATATATATATATCTTATTCTTTGATTCATTGTCTCTATAGTCATTTTTCTTTCTCCAATCTTTGTTTTTCATAGAATTAAAGCTTCTGAAAAACCAATTTTGAATTCCCATTTATAACTAACTACTATGTTATTGACTCTGCACATCTTATTCTTTTACACCTTTTATTCTATTGTGCTTTATTTTAAGAAGCATCAATTTGTAAGGAAAGCAAATAAAGATAAAAGATAAAAGTATGGTTTCATGGAAGAAGTTATTTTGTGTCCCAAATTATGCTATCCAGCTCTATCCCCTTCCTTCCCTCTGAATCCAAAAACGTTTTCATTTGCCATGCAATCTCTTCGCTGATTCCATGTCATCCCCACTTTTTACATTTTACCTTTTCCTGAGGAAGTTTGGTGTCCATAAAGGTAAACAACACTCTTAGAAGTATTCTCTTAGTATACCAACTCCCTCCTCATTAGATCCATTGTAAGGTCCCCATATCCATTAAAAACACGTAGACTACTTGGTCCATGGGAGAGCTCTTCAATGGGAATGCTTTTTTCCATAAACCTCTTCAGATTTTAACTCATATTTTGCTATCTCTCCTATTCTCTTTTAGTCCCTCTTCTTACTAAGAATCTATGTTGTTCACTCATCATATCTTGATTAAGTTACGACACATTCTTATTTACCTTATGCTTCTGTTTTCTCCATTTATGAACACTCACTACAATATTTAATTCCACAAATAAACTGATTCATTTTCAGGAATGGTATCCTTATAGGGTGAGCCTGAGGTTTCTGACCTGCTTGTCTGCTGTCCTTTATATTTCACTAAATTCCACTTGATTTTTATCTCTTTTTATACTTTTGATATAAATATTTTATTTAAATAAAAATATAAAACAGGAATTAAAAGATTTGAAGACATCTTGGAAGTGCAAATGACAAAAATGCATTTCTTAGAACTAATTACCTATTACCAAAATTAACCCTATCTTAAGACTCAGAAATATTTCAAACATAAAAGAGCAAAAATACTAAATATATCTTATGCAGACCACACTAAAATGAAAGCAGTAATCAGTTCAGTCACTATAAATGAAAGACAGAAATCTAAGTGAAGACTTAAAACAATGAAATTCAAAATAATTAGTGGGTCAAGAATCAAGTCATAGAAACAACAATTATATGAAAAAAATGATAATGAAATATACAGAAAAATTCTGAGATGCAGTTAAAACAGTTCCAAGGGGGAAGAATCATATTCCTACAAATATATATAAACAAAGTATTAGCAACCATACAAAATAATTTATTTACCACTTTTCAAAGGATTTCTATTTATTATAATTTATTCCAACTATTCCTAGGACACAAGAATTTAGACTACTAAACTTGTAGTCATGACTTCTGCATTCAAATCTTTACTATGTTATTTATTACCTATCTAATTTTGGGTAAGTGACTTTATTTCTATAGCTCTCAGTTTCCTTAACTGTAAAATAAGGTTATTATTACAATCATTTTTAATAAAAGAAAAGCAAATCAAAATAATCCTGATCTTTTGGCTTATGCCCAGAAAACAGGCAGAGTAACTAATAAAATCAACATGAAGAATGGAAGCCTATTATCACCATTATTGTTCAACTATATTCAATATTGTGCTAAATATTGTACTAGCTAAGAAAGAAAAAAAAAAGAAATTGAAGGAATTGCAATAGTCAATGAGGAAAGAAAACTATCATTTTTTTGCAAATGATAAAATGGCATAATTAGATAATCTTAAGCAACAAACTAAAAAAACTACTTAAATATAACAATGTAAATGGCCTTACCCAGTCTATACTTTTCTCAATTATAGAGAGAATATTTAGTTAGCGAAACTAATATAGACCACTGGAATTCCAAAGCAAAGGATTAGTATTTGGGCAGCTATTTATTTATTTGGTTTTGTGTTGAGTAATTTCAGTCATGCTCAACTCTTTGTGACTCCATTTTGGGCTTTTCTTGGCAAAGATTTTGAAATGGCTTACAATTCCTTCTCCATCATTTTACAGATGAGAAAGTAAGGAAAACAGGTTAAGCTAGTGTCTGAAGCTGGATTTGAATTCTGGAAGATGAGTGTCTTCTCAATTCTAAGCTCAGTGGAGTTATTTAAGATAATATTTAACTTGAACCACAAAATTTACTTGTTGTTTTAAATTGATAAAAAAAATTCATAAAGGGATGAAAATATTTAACTTTTGAACTAGTTAAAAAGAAATTTAGTTTGAAGAAGTTATTTTGATATTTTTCTCTACAAAGGGTTTTTAAAAAACACACATGATTAAATTGATGAGAAATTCAACTTAAATTTTAACATCATTATTAATATAAGAGCTGATTTCCAGGAACTGGGTAATTTTTATATGTTGATTTTTAAAAAGAGTACTACTTTATCACTGACCTAAGTGTCTAAAAAATATGTATTAGCATAGTGAAAGTTTTATATTAGCTTAATGAAAAATAAAAATTTAATGGTTGATTTTGTCTGATTTTACCCATTATTTCATTGCTTACATTAAAAAAAACCAGGGGTTAAACATCCATCAATATTAGCAATCAATTCACCAAAGTAAAGGACAAACCATTGGACAAAGTCTTACTGTTTATTTTTATAACAACAACATGAATGAATTAGTTTTAGGTTTCAACTACAAAATCATATTTTGCTTAAATTTAGTGTGATGCATAATAATATTAATGGGGCAATAGAATTTAATAATTTAGACAATTTAGGTAATAAGTAATATATGATGCATAATTAACATCTAGCTTTTAATCTATTAATTTTGCTTTGAGTCTGCAATAAATCTTTTATGAACAATTATTTTATATAAATAATTGAGAAAATTTAAATTATTCAGGTGTGTCCTTACCTTGCATTCATAGAGAACACAAACTCCAGAAGAGGAATATACTGTTTTTTTCTCTCCTTCAAAATAGGTTCTTCCTTGAAAGTGGCATATGGCTTTGGGATTAAAAACAAACAAAAACTTCAGTGATTAAAAGTGTTTAAAGTTAATAAGGTAAATTTACAATGATGTTGTGTAATTTATTTACCATTTTTCAAGGATTTCTATTTATTATACTTTATTCCAACTAGTCCTCAGACACAAGAATTTAGACTACTAAACTTGAAGTCATGACTTCTGCATTCAAATCCTTATTCTGTTACTTATTACCTATCTAATCTTGGGTAAGTGACTTTATTTCTATAGCTCTCAGTTTCATTAACTGTAAAATGAGGTTATTATTAAATGAAGATTTTCCACAATCTCCTGTAGCTTTACATTTATAACCATCAATATCTCTTTCTCTCTTCTTCCCCTGATTCCCCAATGGCCAGATCTTGTCAATTGTTCATCCACAATGTTTCCCATCTGTCTATTTCCATTCTGAGCTTCACTGTCCTAGTCCAAGCTTCTTTTTATTTCTCATATGAACAATAACTCTGAACTGCACACAAAAGGATTAAATCATATTTAAATTTCATCTCCTCCAACATTTAGCAGTGTTCTGCGTATAATAACACTTAACCATTATTGTAGTTCACTTTGTCGTAATTGACTTTTAAAATAATTATATCACCTGTAGTCACACAATTATTCTTCCAGATTTATTTTTTTAATGTAGTATTGGCTCCTACAAACACTAACACTTTCAGACTAGATTCTTAAATGACTGACCACTTTCTTCCTTCCAGTTTTAAGAGAAGCAGGATGATTAATTCTACTCAGATGACCCCAACAATGTGCTCCCAGCTGGCCATTAGCCAATTAGTCCTAATAAGCTTTTAGGGATGGATATTTATAAAATGATATATTAAAAGCAGTTGCTGGAACTACCAACTCTTTCCAAACCAGAGGCATACTGGGCTCCTGCTTAGAGAGCTCATGTGACAATGAGGCAAATTCTTACCTCCTAATTGATGAAAAGTCTTTTCTCCCTTTATGGAAAACTCATGAAATTAATTTTTGATATTATTTTATTTGGGCTCCTTGTAAAGTTTTGAAACTATCTTTTTTTTAGTGGGTCTAGTTTATCTCCAGGCATTGGTGGGAAGTTCAAATCTTCTGACTTTTTAAAATTCACAAAGTCATTTTCTAATTAAGTGGGAGGAGAGGAGGCAGAGATTTTGTTATTCATCTTCCCCACTTTCCCATTAATAATTCCTTTCAGGGGCTTTGCTAACATTATTCTGCCCTAAACCGAGCAAGTTATTAGAATAGAGGATTCTGAATTTTTATCCCAACAATTTCTTTCAACATCATTAAACCTTTCCAAAGTCCAATTAAGGACTTTTTCACTTTTAGTCCATATATATAATTAGTCAGTAGTCAATAGTTGATAAACATTTATTAGGTGTCTTCTATATAAATTCAAAAAAGAAAGTATTAGCCTTTAAGATACTTAGAACAAGAAAACACACAAAGGAAAGCTGAAAAATGGGAAATGAGAAGAGAAGGGGTGGAGAAACAGGAATGGAGCATTGTGGAGAAGTAAAAAAAATCCAAAATGACTGTAGCTAGGGTGGGGAAATGAAATAATTTATCAATATATTCATTTTAGGATTCAATTACTTGTTAGAAGTAATTTTGTAACTCAAAGAGATATCCTCACCTGATAAAGGTATCTGGGTTTAGAACATCTTGTAAGTTAAATTAATTGGGTAAGGGATAGTTGATTGATTGATTCAACCATTGATAATGTGATCTCCTGCACTGAAATTAAGGTGAATCCAAACTCCAATTTATTTTGGAGAAAACAGATCTTATCATTCATTTAAAAACATTACATGGGGAGGAGAAAGATTTCTGTGCTCTCAAAACTTAACCTAGCATTTAGGGCTTTTAACAATTCTGCAGTATTGTAGTATTCTCACAATATTCCCCTCATATATTCTACACTTCAATCAAACTGAATTATTTCCCATCCCCCAAACATATTTAAATCTTAAGATTTTCTAAAATGGCTTCTCTCTCTCGTCTCCCATGTCTCCAGTGTCTCATTTAATTTCTGACTCAAATACCCTCTCCTCCTCAACCCTCCCTCCTTCATTCCCATTGCCTTACTAATAAAATATGTCCCTTTCCTTGAATTATGTACATTCTTTTTAATTCCATATCAGCTGCCTCAAGAAATTCTCTTTCTCCCAAAGAATATAATACTGGCTCAGTCTTCCTCTGAATGTTAACTCCTGTCTTTATATGTAGGAAATTAAAAATTCAAATATCCTAACTCCTCAGTTCCTCATTTTCTTAATTCTTAATTTCTCATGACCCACTCTTATCCACTTTACCTATGCAGGGGACTGGCATGCCCTTATGATTCACATGTATTTCCACTTGTATGGTATATCTCTTTATCATTTATTTATTATTTAGGTTATAACCTCCTACCATTCTATATATCTCTCTTCATTTCTTTCATTTGCTTGTTTAATCAACTGGGCCCTGATTAAAAAAATAATCCTTTTGTTTCTCTTTAATTGATTCTATGCTTTTATACCCATAGAGGCTCATCAAAATAGTCTTTTCTTCTACACCCCCACTATCCCTATCTTTCCCCCAATCAGCTGAAGACCTTATTTCATACTTCACTGAGAAAATAAAAACCACTTTTTTGTGAATGCCCTCTTCACTCTTTATTTTCTTTTTACAATTTAAAGCTTCTTGATATCATTCCCCATATTTCCTCCTTACTTTAGTCTCCAATAAAGTAATAAGACTTTTCTTTATGTGAAATTGCCACATTATTTATTAATTATTGATATCTGAATAATTGAAGTGTCATTTAATTTTAGTCATTTGAATCAGTACTTATGAATTAGGTGGCTGTAAAAGACAGTTTGTCTATTTAACATTACAGTCTATAAGATAGTTTCTCTTTTTTATAAAAGTTTACTTCGCTATTTTTCTGGTCTACAGCTTGGACTCTTACCCTAGATGGAAGGGAACAGTCATAAGACATTTTGCCTGGTCAGTTATAAGTTACAGATTTAACATAGACTTTTCCAGAGAATGTTAAATAACTGTTGTCATGAGTCTTGGAAATCCCTTCCTGTAAATGAATCTAAATATAAGCCCACCTACACATTTATCAACTGTATAAAAGGCTACTACTCTACTGCTCTAATGCATTCCTGGTCACTCAGGGACTGTGAGATCTCACTTCCTGGCAACTGCTAGCTCTCTAATAAATGATCATGACTCTTTTAAATTATCATACTATATCTTTGCTCCTTTTCATAATCTAAATGCTAGAAAAAAACAAAGTTGACTAAATCATTGAATTCACTTCTTTCACTATCAACACTTTGTAATCTGCCTTCTGATATCATCACCTGTTATAAACACTTTGCTCCAAAATTTCCAATAATTTGGTGTCTAAATGCCAAATCTGATTGTCTTCTATCAACTTTGAACCTCCTCAGCTTCTTTGCAACACTTTATACTGCAAACCATGCTTTCCTTTAAGTTAAGCTCTTCTATCTTTTGGTTCTCCTTTGATCTCTTTGATAAAAAGAGTCTTTTTTGCTGGCTGATCATACCATGTAACTGTGTATGTACCCCAAGGCTCCTTCTTAGACCCTTTTCTGTTCTCTCTATGCAGACATTTTCTGTCTTTTTAAAATTAGATTTGTCTAACATCAAGAGATGGATGGTAAAGTTTCCTTCTTTTATCCTCATAATAAGACTGGGGATCAGGTACTATTATTATCTCCATCTTGTTAAAGAGTCTGAGGCAGATAGAGGTTATGTGATTTAGCTTGGATCACAACGTTGTATTATTAAGCTCCTCTTATTTTTCAGATACTGTGCTTTGCTTTTCAAATATTATCTTATTTGATCCTAACAACTATCCTTTGAGATAGGTGCTATTATTATCACCCTTTTACAGATGAAGAAACTGAGGAAAAAGAGAAATATATAATTAAATAAGCTACTGGATAAATTGGAATAAAAGACTGAAGGTGTCTCCTAAATGGAACTGCTAAAGAATGAGTTTCTCTTACCATGTGAAACTTTTTAAAAAATTGACCATGTAGTAGGACAAGAAATCACAAATAAATTTTTAAAAAGCAGAAATAGTAAACTCTTTACAAACATAATAAAATTGAAATCAATTCAAGGAACACAAATAAGATCCAGGCTCAGATGGAGATTTAACATTAAAATCCTAAATAATTAGTGGATCAAAGAGCAAACCATAGAAATAATAAGTATGTGAAGGTAGATGAAATTATGACTATATAGAGCTATATAGACAATATAAAATATATACCATATATCTATATTTATAAAAGTATGCAAATATAGTTTAATGAATATAATTTTATTTGACGATATTCATAAAATTTATATAAATATTGAAGTAGAAATATATTGTTCCAAATATATAAAATATATTTCTGTAAATATACTTAAACAGAAACATACAGATATAAAATAAAGGTATATAAACAAATAACAGATTTATATACATACATACAAATAAATTATACTTGTATACAAACAGAGTTAACAAAAAACTATTACCAAATATATAAGTGGTCAAAGGATATGAATAAATAATTGTCAAAAATATAATTAGAATATTAACCACAGGAAAAAAATGCTCAAAATTGCTAATAAGGTAAATGTAAATCAAAATAATCTTAAGATTTTACCTCATACCCAGAAAGTTGGCAAAGATAAGAAAAGATGAGAGCATTCAATGTTTGAAGGGTTGTGGGAAAATATATGCAGTAGCAAAAGGCTTAAATAGCTGTGAATCATAAAACCACTCTGGAAAGTAATTTTTAATTATGCAAGTGACTAAAATGTCACTTTTATTCAAAGAGTCCACTACTAGAAGATATGTCAAGGAAGTCATTGTTAGAAGAGTCCATAAATATAGCAAAATATTTGTAGTAGCACTTTTTTTTTTGCAATAGCAAATAATGGAATAATATTGTGCTACAAGAAATGTCAGATATGATGAACACAGAGAAGAATTGAAATACATGAGTTGATGCATAGTGAAGGAAACAGAATCAAAAAAACAATATACAGAAATTTAAATGGAAAGAATAACTACCCCAAAATGAAATGAATGTTGTTGAATTAAAAGAATATGTAGGACACAAAAGAAGAAATATGAGAATATACTTTTACCCCACTCCTTTACAAAAGTAGAAGATTCATAGGTGTAGAACATCACATACATTTTTGGGCTTTTAAATATATATATATATATATATATATATATATATATATATATATATTGTTTTGCTGTTTTGTTTCTTTTTAACTTTTTTCTTTTCTTTTATTAAAATATAGGATGGCACTCAGAAGCAGGAAGGAAAAGGATACTAAGAAATTTTCACAACAGAAAAATAATAGTTGCCAAAATACTTATTTTCTTAAAAGGAAAATAATCAGACTGCATATAAAGGCAAGAACTTGAATAATTACTTCAAAAGAACTTGAAGGTTAAACAAGTATCACTTGCAAACCGATCAAAATATATGAAAAACTAAAATGGATGGGGTGAGTGTAATAATTGGGGCAGGATTTAGAATAAACAGAAGTCAGAGCTCGGGATAGCCAGCCTAAAGGAAACAATCTGGACACAATTTGAAGTATCCCTATATAGGAAGAAAGCCTGAACTGGCCTCCATGCTTCTGATGTTGCTTTTGATGATGACTCTAAAGATGAAGAATCATTACTCTCAGGTTCTAAGGTGTACTATTCTTAAGAGATTTGAGAATAAACCTTTCTTGACATAAAAAAAAAGAGGCAATTATGCTCTTAGAACTGTATCTTGAAGATTATTGCTAATGATCATAGATTACCAATTGTCTTAGAGGATTCCTCAATTTCAGGGGAATCCTATATTTGTATGTTAAAGGAACTGTTTGGAATTTTAACTGTTGCAATTCTGTTTCTATTTTTTAAAATTATTTTTTGACTATTGAGAGATCAGTCAAAATTATACTACATATATTTATTGTGACTTCACTTGGAATTAAAACACTCCTTGGAAAAATCATATCCTTAAAATTAATCATACATTAAATATAAAAAGAAAAATTAATGAACTAAAAACCATTTTTAAAATTAGATAACCTAAAGTAAATAAGCTAAAAATAAGCACAAATGAATATTAAATATTAATATTAAAATAGATATTAAAAATTAGAGGAGAAGCAAACAAGTTTTTGGGGAAATGCATTATAAACAAAATGAAACTATACATAAATCAGGCAGACAAGAGGCATTAAAGACAGAATATGAAGACGTCCTGCCTAAAAATGTAGGTGGAGGACTACATTATAGTCCTAGGGTAGGTGAGGAGAGTGAGAAGAGTAGGCAGTAGAGAGGAATGTGTGATGTTCCAGAGTTAAATAAAAGTTTAACAATCAAGGGACGGTATTCTCTGTAGGGTCAGAAAAAGAAAAGCCAAGAAAGGAGTGGATGGTGAAGGGGAAAAATTGAAAACTTGGGGGAAAGGTAGGAGACATTACTTTGATCATCAAAAAGGACCAATGACATCACAGGATGGAAATTTGCCTGTTCCATAAAACAGCTTGGGAAAGAAAGCTTTTCAAAGTCATGATGTATTAAGATAAGTCTACCTCTGGTCATTTCTTCTTATAAAATAGATTTGATATTGGAATGAAATGAGGCATTCATACATCAGTTGATAGTTAGCCATAAGAAGGAAAGGTTATTCACCAAGAAGGACTATGTGAATTGATTTCTCTGAGCAAAGTGCCTCTGCTTTTGAGTTACTTATCATTCTAACAGCCATACCTGAGGATATCATATTTGCAGGTAACACAGATCTTGATAAGATACATACTCCATAAAAGGATCCAAAAAAGATCTCAGGCTAGAGCACTGGGCTGATAAAATGAGAATCTAATAAAATGAAAATAGACTTCAAACTCAATCAGTCAGCAGAGTGATGTGGCAACCAAAAATATTTAATGAAATCTTGGTCTATATTAATAAGCATAGCTTCCAGGAATAAAGGGATAATGGTTCCACTGTACTCTGTCATCAATAATCATCTGCTGTATTCATTTCCTAGCACACCATTTAAGCAAGAGAGTAACCAGAGGAAAGGAACCAGGATGATGAGAGACCTTGAATTTATATTATGTTGAGAATTGGTTGAAATAGTTGGATTTTTTTAACTCATAGAAGAGAAATCAAGGAGAAGATGCCAAAGATTTTTGAAGGAATTGCAGGATTTTCATATGGATGAGGGGTTAGACTAGTTCTACCTAGACTTAGAGTACTGGATGTGATAGGAGTTTCAAAGAGGTCAATTTAGGAATACTACAATAAAGTGTTACTATGAAGTGAAAAAAAAGCCCCGGCAGAAAGAACAAACAAAGGTCAAGAGACATCTTCCTGGACACAGGTTCTTGGTAAATTCTAGTCGCATAACATGGTTTTCTCATCACCTAATGGCATAAAAAGTTTTAGCTATGTAGGGATCAGGCCTTTCAGACTTAGTAAATGTTCCAAGACCATGAGAGTTATCATTTTCTGCCTTGCTGACCAAACATGTTTCCAAATGAAAACAAAGAGGGGCTAAGTTAAGTGTTATTGTAACTTTGCTGAAGAGCTAAACAAATGTCCATTCATAACTATTTAATGAACTACGAGTGCCTCACTTATTCAAACACAAATTCAGCTAGAAAGATGCCTACATGAGTCACATCCATTCCCAACATCTGGCAATTGTTAATTGGGAGGAGATGGCTTTGTGACTCAGATTATGATTGAGTTGGAGAAATGGTGCTGCAAACATGGAGGGCTGGGTGATAGACTGGCTAGAAAGAGCACTGCAGAAAAGGCCCCTTTGGGGATAGATTAGGGATTAGAGAGTAAACCCCTACATTGCTCACACAAAGGAAGTAGCTCAGTGGGTGCTAGAAGAAGCTTCCTAGCAAAGTAAAGAAGGATCAAGACCATAGAATAGATCGTTTGAACTATAAAATAGCAGTCCAAACATTTTCTATGATACCCACAATTTTGCAAACCTCCCAAACAGAAATCATTTCCCAAAGATAAAATAATTTCAGCTGTCTTCATGATCTAGGACAGGGTTTCTTATTATATTTTTCCCACTCACAACCCCTTTTCACCCAAGAAATTTTTACATGATTTTGAGCATATGGGCATATAAAATAGGTGTACAAATCAAAGATATACTGATAATAAGTCCTAATTTTGAGATTCTACATTGAGTTATAAAATCCTATATGGGGTCACAACCTACAGTTTAAGAAGCTTTGATCTAGGATACCTAGAATCCAACAGAAGCAAAAAAATTCCTTTCAAACCTAAGAACTAATGCTTACTGATTCTGAATTCACTCAGTACTCCTCTACCACTTCTCACATTACCCACTTGCAGTGAGATCTCAGTAGGAGACCCAAAGACATGACACAGACTTACAACAATCCCCTCCTCCTACTACACCTGTTCCTCCTTTTTCTTTCCAGTGACTATGGCTGGTGACCTAGGAATTGTCCTATTCGGGGAGAGATTGAGACCCTCTGAGATCCAGTCCCAAAGGAAATCATAATGAGAAGGGAGAGAGTTGTGAAGTAAGGAATAAGAAAAAGAAAAGTAAAAAAAAAAAAGACTGAAAATAAAAATTTAAAGAAAAAAACTCAAAGACATTGAATGTAAATAGATAAATCATCAAGAAAATCAATAATAGAAGGAAATATGGCCTCCACCATTAGTAAATTAGTTCAGGCAATCTATGAATGAACACTGCCCCCAAAAAGGGGGAGGGTGATATAGCACTTGATGAAATGAGAATCTTATAGAATACAGATGAAATTCTAAGATTCTATAGCTGAGTGCTTTAAAAGAGAAATGAGAATTGTGAGAACAAAATTTAATAGCCTACACAGCAAAAATAATAAATAGAATAGAAAAATTTAAATCTATAATGGCATGCCTCATTAAAGAAACAAAAAAGAAGATAATAGATTAGGAATGCAAATTCTAAGATGTGAAGAAAAACCTAGAAAAATAAAAAGCAATAGAGAAAAAAACATTAAAAGAAAATATGCTCACTATGCAAGCAAAACTATGAAATTAATGACAGTCTGCACAGAGGAAAACATGGGTCTCCTAGAAGAAAATGACATAACAAAAAATCTTAACATTGTAAAGAAGAAAATAATAGAAGACAACTGCCTAGAATTTCTGAACCTAGAAAATGAAAATTCTAATTGAAAGAATTGCCTCCAGAAAAAAAATAAACAAAAAAGACAGCAGATTGTAAGATACATAATAGTTAAATTTAATAGTTCAAATCTGATGCAAGAAGTTTTGAAAGCCCTGAAAATTGAAAAAGTCACATTGATTCTATTCTTTAAGTAATTTGACTTTGTATCAATACTGACATTTTTTGTATCTAAGTTACGTTTCATTTGTGATTTAAGTTTAGGAATTCAGATTTCTTATAAATTGCTTATTGACTCTGAGTTATTTAAAAGTTCAGTTTTCCTGTTAATCACCATCCTGTTCTTGTGTCAGAGAAATGGTTCCCTTGAAGGATTCAGGTGGATGCCAAGGAGTCTGATCTGTTATCTCTGCAACAGTGGCTATCCTTCAAGAAAGTCTGGTCTTTTGTCATGGGGATATTAACCATCCATGTGGTGGGTATCACCAATGAGCTTTCCATAGTTACAAGTAAAAATAAGGGGCTATTGCTAGTCCTGCATTCCATCTATGATTCTGCCTTTTAGTTTTTGCATGCTGTTCTTTTTATTTATAAAATCATCTGTTAGGGGCAGCTAGGTGGCACAATGGTTAGAGCACCAGCCTTGAAGTCAGGAGGACCTAAGTTCAAATCTAGCTTCAGCCACTTAACATTTCCTAGCTGTCTGATCCTGGGCAAGTCATTTAACCCTAATTGCCTCAGTGGGGAAAAATCACCTATTAGGTCTCATTCAGTGTTTTTCAGCTTTCTGAAAAGCTAAAGATTCCTACTAGCCATACCAATAAACTAACACACTTGGAACTGTTTTTTTCCCTCAATTTATTTTAGTTTCAATTTCAACAGCCCTCAGGAGATAGGTCTTTAAAAACAAAGGAAAGGAGATTCAAGAAATGCAGGACTATTCCATACCCACTAGAAAAAGGAGGGGAAATGGAATAATATGTTCTGAGGAGCACTGGAGCTCAGGTTGTCCTATCCTGTAAATCTGAACTTAACCATACTGAATAAAAGATGGAATTCAACAATAAAGAAGAATTTGAAAATTTTTTAGAAAGAAAGCTAGAACTGAAAAGATTATTTCTCTTTAACATCCCAAACAAGAGAAATACAGAAGGAGTAAACGAATGTATCAGGCAAGGAAATAATAGCAACAGAGTGACAAGAGAGACAAGCAAGAGATTTCTTTCTAAATGTGTGCAAGGCAGAAATTTGGTAAAGGTAACAGTGAAAATGTGGAAAGGGAATATTATAGATAGAGTCTAGCAACAAGCTCCCTATAGATGAATACTTCAACTGTGGAATTATACACACCATGGGAAGGTTCATGAAAGGAACGAGAGGTAAACAGGGAGATGAAAAAGAATAATCATGTATCAGGGTTAAATCAAAGGTCAACAATGAGAGAAAGGGATCTCAAAAGAAGAATCCACAGGAAATGGATGAGAAAGGAGAGAGAATAAAATGGAAGGAAAAGGAAGGAGACATTACAATGGAGGTGGAGGAGGTTCCACTGATGAATGTTCCTATAAGTGAAGAAAGATAGATGGTCAGGAAAGATTTAGACATTACACTAACTAAGACTTAGGGGAGTATGGTGTTTTAAAAATCTACTTGTTCTATGAGGTGAGGGAAAAGGTAAGTGTTGAAATCCCTGAAACCTGGAGAAGTAGGAGAGCATAAACACAAGGTAACTATAGAAAAATAGTCAGCTGGAGAGGATGCAGATTAGTGGTGGGCCGCATAATCAAAGATGTGAGAAGAATGGACCCACCTATGGAGCAGTGTCCTCACTGGCACCTGCAATAATTGACACTATACTGGAAGTGTGGCACAAAGGAAAACTGCCACGGTAGAGCAAATGGCAATGACAGAAAGCACCTTCAGAGGAGAGTATAGAATGGAGAGCATTGTCCTGGTAACCTTGTTTGTAAGAAAAATATAGCAAAAAGAGAGAAACCAAATAATTATAGGAGTCATTAATCAGGAAACTAGGCATTAGAGTTAAGCAGAAATAGAAAATGGATAATAAAGAAAACAAGAAAAAATGTTTTTGGAAAAGGGTCACCAAAAATTAAATATAAAAACTAAGAAAAGGTACTAGTTGAGGAGAAGGCAGAATATCCAATAAGAAGAGAGGATTAGAGGGGAAAGAAAAAGAATCAGTGATAAAAGGGCCACCTTAACAAAAGATTAAAGTAAAGTAACAGAAGGGACATAAGAACATGTTTACAGCAGAAGAGAGACCTGAAACTGGAAAGGTTTTGTACAAGCAACAGTAATTCTTATAAGTAAGAAGGAAGTGGTTAAATGGGGGATGGAGGGGAATCTTTGTATCAAATTTCAAGGGGGTCTCCTTGTAAATTCTAGCCTTGTGTGGGTTCTCCATAAAATGGTCTTTTTGACAAATTTGACAATTAGCATTTGAACAGTGAGACTATCTCATCAGAGCTGTGCTTTCTACAGCAGAATTTGCAAGCTTGCCATCAGCTTGAGAGAGGACCTTAGTGTCTGGTACCTTGTTTTTCCAGATGATCTTCAGAATCTTCCTAAGACAATTCAAATGGAAATGATTTGGTTTCCTGGCATATCGCTGGTATACTGTCCAGATTTTACAGGCAATGTAGTGAGAACAATGGCTCTGGAGACCTTTAATGTGATAGGCAGTCTAGTACTTTTTCTCTCCCATACTTTCTAAACATTAAACTAGCTCTGGCAATACATGTCAACCTCACCATCTATGTGAACATTCCTGGAACGTATACTGGCAAAGGAAGTGAGCTTATCCACAGCATCCGGAATTTCTCCATTTTGTAACAAATGGTTCTGTTTGGTAGAGAACCTGTGTTTTGTTGGTGTTAATTGTTGGGCTAAGATTAGCACAAGCAGCAGAGAACTGACCCATACTCTTGCATTTCTGCCTCAGAGGCTGCATTTAGTGCACAATCATCTGCAAATAAAAAATCGTGTACTAACTCTCCTTCCACTTTGGTCTTAAACTGTAGCCTTTTCAAGTTGAATAATTTACTATCAAAGTGGTAGCCGATTTTGACACTGTCTTCATCCTCATTGAAAGCATTTATCAACATTGCTGAAAACAGGCTAAAAAGCATTGCTTCACTTTATTGGTGACTTGGAAAGCATAAAAGCATCATCCATTATCCAGAATTCAGGCAAGTATGCCATCATGAAACTGATGTATAATATTGATGCACTTCTCCAGACAAACAAATTTTGCCATAATTTTCCACTGACAAATGACAGTGTCAAAAGCCTGAATTGATGATAGTCTGTTGAGAACACGATGGAAGTGTTTAACCTGTCTCTCCAGGATCATATCTTTGTCACTAATCAATGTAATTCTATCAGCACTGAGTAAGTGAGATGTACCATAGTCTTTGGCTCATAAATACCCTTCCAGGTATCATAAAATAATTTTATTTTATTTTAAATTTAATTTAATTTTATTTCCCTTCTTGCTGAGTCAGGAATCCTGCAAATCTCTAACAGGCAATTACATTTTACTTTTGGTGGAATTAAATGCTGTCTTCTTAGAGATGGATGAACTATCCTGCTGGTAAACTCTGTGGAATTCTCATTTTTGTGTGTAACAACTTCTGAATTTCCTCATAATTTTCTTCAAAATAATGTTGTTTGCAAATATTCTGACTAAATGAGGTGCTATACTCCAAGTGTCAGAAATATGCCCACTCCTTTTTATGCATTGTCTCAGCTGTTTTTCCAAGTTATCAATGAACTGTCTGTGTTCAAAGAAAGGCTCTAATCTGCGCCTTGGGGCTGCAACTTTTGTTGAATGTGAATGTTTAATTTGGAAAGGATAAGTCTATGATTAGTCTAGAACTCTGTACCTTCATCTCTCTCCCATCCTATCTTTCTCTTCTCCTTATAATTAGTTTATTAAATGGCAATGTTTGTTGCAAGGATGCATTCATGAAGTTTTATTGCATTTAGGTAAATGAAAGTCAATATTGGTGATGGGAAGATGCAAAGTACTAATGACTGTTGCTGTTGCTAGTTTGGAATCCATTTTTCCCTGCTATTTCTGGTAATCTGTGTCTGTTCTTGCACTAAAGTCACTCGGAATTTATGAGCTTGTCTTCTTTTGGCATATTGATGATGAGGGTCTCCAACTCTTCATTAAATTTTTCTTCATTAAAAAGCCTCTGTACAAACAAAACTAATGCAAACAAGATTAGAAGGAAAGCAACAAACTGGGAAAACATTTTCATAGTTAAAGGTTCTGATAAAGGCCTCATTTTCAAGATATATAGAGAATTGACTCTAATTTATAAGAAATCAAGCCATTCTCCAATTGATAAATAGTCAAGGGATATGAACAGACAATTTTCAGATGATGAAATTGAAATTATTTCTAGCCGTATGAAAAGATGCTCCAAGTCATTATTAATCAGAGAAATGCAAATTAAGACAACTCTGAGATACCACTACATACCTGTCAGATTGGCTAAGATGACAGGAAAAAATAATGACAAATGTTGGAGGGGATGCGGAAAAACTGGGACACTGATGCATTGTTGATGAAGTTGTTAATGAATCCAACCATTCTGGAGAGCAATTTGAAACTATGCCCAAAAAGTTATCAAACTGTACATACTCTTTGATCCAGCAGTGTTTCTACCGGGCTTATACCCCAAAGAGGTACTAAAGAAGGGAAAGGGACCTATATGTGCCAAAATGTTTGTGGCAGTCCTCTTTGTAGTGGTCAGAAACTGGAAAATGAATGGATGCCCATCAATTGGAGAATGATTGGATATATTGTTGTATATGAATGGTATGGAATATTATTGTTCTGTAAGAAATGACCAGCAGGATGAATACAGAGAGGCTTGGAGAGATTTACATGAACTGATGCTAAGTGCAATGAGCAGAACTAGGAGATCATTATATACCTCAACAATGACACTGTATGAGGATGTATTCTGATGGAAGTGGATTTCTTTGACAAAGAGAAGATGTAACTCAGTTTCAATTGATCAACGAGGGACAGAAGCAGCTACACCCAAAGAAAGAATACTGGGAAATGAATGTAAACTGTTTGCATTTTTGTTTTTCTTCCTGGGTTATTTTTAACTTTTGAATCCAATTCTTCCTGTGCAACAAGAGAACTGTTTGGTTTTGCACACATATATTGTATCTAGGATATACTATGACATATTTAACATGTATAGGATTGCTTGCCATCTGGGAGAGGTGGAGGGAGGGAGGGGAAAAGTCGGAACAGAAGTGAGTGCAAGGGATAATATTGTAAAAAATTACCCAGGCATGGGCTCTGTCAATAAAAAATTATAATTATTATAAACAAACAAACAAACAAATAAATAAATAAATGTAACTGGGCAAGCCTACAAAAAAATTTTTTTTTCTTCAACCCCATCAGAAATAATCATGTTGGGAACATGTGCTTTGATGATGGCGGCATGGTACCTCCCAGAGACTTGTAGAACTGTCCTACAAGAGACAATCACATTGTCATGTGTCTGTTGTCCATTCCTTTTGGGAAGTACACAAACTTGTCGATTAGATTAGTTTTGATTATAAAACCTATGCCAGTTTCAAAGCATTCCTTAATCTCTGTGGCCATTCCAAAAAACATGCATTTAGCTCTGACTTTGAAAAGCTAGCCTTATTTGCCTGCCTTGTTTCACTGAGGGCTGCTATTTGAATGTAATACTTGCAGAGTTCTCTCACAATAGCAGGTGTTCACCTTTCAGGTCTACTGAATTTCATGTTGTCCTTAAGGGTACCAAGTACCAATGGTGAGTAAAGTCACATTTGCAAAAGTTTTTGTACATTTGTGTATGTATTTCAACCACTGAGTGGGATCCCTGAATGTCAGGGTAAACAGGCTAGGGTTAGGAGAAGCATACAATTTTTAAGGCACCTTTTCTATCCTCTTCCTCCTTCAGGTCATGAATGATACAGGCTTTAAAAATACTACTCAGACACACAGTGGGCTGCTGAATCCTACTGCTGTTCAGTATGGTGAGAAGATGACCACATGGCCTAGGTAATAGAATTGAGACCAGAAGTTACCTGAAGATAGTGCTTACAAAACAAAAGCTTGACCTTCAGATAATCTTATCCCAAAAGTAGCTGAAGGTGAAGTTTCAAGTAAGGAGTTTAGATTCACACATTGTTTGAGAGTATTAATTAATGTAATTCTTATCTCAAAGAAGGCAACAGCAAGATATACAGTATTACACAGATAAATAGGAAAACTCCATTATAATAAGTTATTATGGACAAAGAATTAATTTCCATACTTAATATATATTCACCTCAAAATCTTTAAATACTTAAAGGAAAAGCCAAGTACAGAAACAACTAGACAGTAAACTATAATAATTGAAATCCTCAATGTACTCCTTTTAGAACTAGATAAATCTAACCAAAACCAATACCAAACCAAATCAAAACAAAACAAAACAAAGTAAAACAATAACAACCAACAAAACAAGAAAAAGTTAAGGGTCTAAAGAAGATTTTTAAATGAGTTAGATATGACAGATATCTTGTGATTGTTGAATAAGAAGAGAAAACATTGCACATTTTTCTCACCAGTGCAAAACAAGTTTACATAAATTAATCATATTTTAAGGCATAAAAATTCATAAACAAATGCATAAAATTAAATTATTTGCTGATCAGAATGGAATTAAAGTGAGAAGCAGAAATTAAGATTTTTGCATAAGAATTCATTATTTCACAAAAAAATTGTAGGGAAAATTGGAAAGAAATCTGGCAGAAATAGGGCATAGACTAGTATCTTATATAATTTACCAAGATAAGATTAAAATGGAAATATGACCTAGATATAAATAGAGATATTACAAGAAAATTGGCATAACATGGAACATATTATTTATCATACTTACAGAAAAGAGAACAAGTTATGCACAGACAAGTGATAAAGGGCAGAGTAAGATATAAGGTGAATAATTTCTATTACATTAAATTAAAAAAATTTTTTTTATGTAAATAAAACAAATGTCAAGATCAAGAGGAAAGCAGAAAAGTTTTTGGGGGAATTATAGACAACTTCTCAGATAAAAGTCTCATATCTCAAATCTATAGAGTTTTGTTGAATCTAAAATACAAGTCATTCACCATTTGATAAATAGTGAAGAAATATGAATAAGTAGTTTTTAGATAAAAACAAAACAATTTATACACATATGAAAAAGTATTCTAAATAATCATTGATTAGAGAAATTCAAATTAAAATAACCTTGAAATATCATTTTATACCTACCACAATGGCTAAAATGATTGAAAGGAAAAGTGGAAAATGGTGAAAAGGATGTGAAAAAGTAGGAACACTATTCATCATTGCTGGATTTGTGAACTTATCTAACCATTTTGGAAAACAATCTGAAATTGTTCCCTAAGAAATATTGAACTGCCTATACCTTTTGACCTAGCAATGCCCATTACTAGATCTATTTTCAAGGATGATAAGGGAAAAAGGAAAATAATATATATGTTCTATAAGTATTTATAACAGTTCTCTGTGGTAGCAAAGAACTGGAAATTGCAGGGACATTTGTCAATCAAGAGAAGGCTGAATAAGTATGGTCTATAATTGTGATGGAATCCTACTGTGTAATTAGAAATGATGAGCTTGATAATTTTAGAAAAATGTGGATAGATTTGCACAAAATAATTGAGTGAAATGAGCAGAATCAAGAAACCAGTGTATGTACAGTAACAGCAATTTGATTTTAAGACTTTTGAGCAAATAAATCATTTTATTGCTTATAAATTCTCAATATAAAGGACAAATAAAGAAAGATGCTATCTGCCTCCAGAGAAAGAGTTGATAAATAGAAATATGTATAGAATGATTTTACACACATATATTTATGTGTGTATATTTGCATACACATGTGTATATACATATGTATTGTTTATGTTCATATACATACATATTTGGGTCTAGTGGTAGCAATCTCTAGGACAGGGTGAAAGAAAAGGAAAAAAGGAAAAGAAAGAAATTTACAACTTCACTATATATTTAAAAGGAATAGCAAGTTTTATATAATAGATTTGCAGTTTTATGTGCAATCATCTTTTTGTTTATACTTAGTTATGGAAATCTTTTTATTTTATAAATTTAAAATATCATTCATTGATCAAAATGGAATTAAAGTTATATTCCACCAAAAAATTGGGAAAAA
Source organism: Sarcophilus harrisii (assembly GCF_902635505.1). Taxonomy (NCBI): domain Eukaryota; kingdom Metazoa; phylum Chordata; class Mammalia; order Dasyuromorphia; family Dasyuridae; genus Sarcophilus; species Sarcophilus harrisii. Next base: position 67,034,021 of record NC_045430.1, on the reverse strand, counting down.
AAGAATTAAAATTTAATTGGAGTCCAAATAATTTAATTCTTAAGAATGGATAATTAGAAAAAATTATGAAAACAATAGATAATTTCATTAAAGATGGCAAGATGGTGTGACATTGCCTACAATCTCTGCTGCTAGAGTGGCTATGGCTAATAAAGCACATAAACTTTAGTGTATGAAGCCTATGGGATGTGTCCACTAAGTGATGACATGATTAGCTCCTAAGAACAGAGGGCTACTAGACTACCTAAGGAGGTATGAAGTGATCTAGATAGATAATAAAACATATCAAACCTTCCATACTAATTAGCAGTGGAAATATATACATGAAAGACTACTGTGCTTCCATTTTGGGCGGAATAGGAAGACATATACGCATATCAATGTGTGTATATGTGTGTGTGTGTATACACACACACAAATATATATACATATGCACACTACCTGCTACATATATGTAAAGAGAAAAGCAAAAAGGTTACAGGACAGAATCTTGGGGTACCACATGTGACATAGATGAAGGTACCACAAAGGATACTAAAGTAGTTATTCAGGTAAAAGAACCAGTCAAAATATATCACCAAAAAACCCAGAAAAAAACAATATCCAGGACAAAAAGGTGATTAACAGTGGTAAGAAGTCAAATAGGAAGAGAACTGAAGAAAAAACACTGACTTAAAAATCCAAAGATCATTGCTAACTTTAGAGAGAGCAATTTCAGTTGAAGTATGGGGTCAGAAGTCAGATTATAGACATAAGAAAATAGTGAGAGAAGCAGATGTGGAAGCCTTAAATGTAGAGCATTTGTAAAAAATCTGATGGTTGAGAAAGAGAAAAGAGTTATGTTATGATAACTTGCAGGAATGGAAGCACCTAATGATATATGTAATTATGTAATAAGGGTGGGAAAAAACATGAATGTGGTTTAAGCAGCTAGAAAACAACCAATAGCTAGAAAAACATGAAAGTAGAAATGATAATAGGAATAATCTGCTAGAGAAAATAGATGAGAAGAGATAAAGGTTACATATAGAAAGGCTGGATTTGCCAAGAAGGATCATCCTGGACTGAAGTAAGGGAGGAGATAGTTGGGGGTTGTTATCAGAGAGAAGAGAAAAGGAAGCTTTCAGTGAATAGCTAGAATTTTTTCAAATCACAAATTAATATGTCTTAAAAACAAAAGATATCGATAAATTATTGACAGAAAGAAGAAAAGATTACAGGAATCTAAGAATGAAAAATAGACCTAACTCCTAGATTATCTACCTTCTCCACCACTTTTGAATCATGTTTTGGAAGATCATGTTTATGATTCCCCTTTTTTTTATACTCTTCCAAAAAAGAAATAATCTGAGATCTCATTTAATTTAATGCCTGAACTATGTAAAATAAATCACAAAAGAATAGATTTAGCTAATGGAGAGATATAGAAATGCATTTAATGGTATTCCTCTTTAATTAACAAATTAATTCTATTCTTCCAATTCTCCTTGGAGGCTGTGCCAAATTTTGTCTGTTCTCAAATCACCATTGTCACTCCCTTTCCTCACCCTCTTTCCCTTAATTAAATTCCATGAGAAAGTCATTTACACTGATTGCCTCCAATTCAACTCTGAATCTCTTCTAAACCTTCTATAACTTAGCTTCTGCCTCAGTCACCAACTGAAATATTAATGTTTTCAGTGAATTCTTTCTTTTCCTCAAACCTTATGGTTCTTGACTTTTCTGAAGCATTTGACATTGTTGAGTAGCTTCTCTTCCTGTATACTCTTTCCTCCCCAGGTTTTTGGTGCATTATTTTATCCATATTTTTTCACATCTCTCTGCCCACTCTTTCTCAGTCTCTTTTACTGAGTTTTTATCCACGTCACATCCACTAATCAAAGGTGTGCTTGAAGTTTCTGTCTTGGTCCCTCTTCTTTTTTCTCTCTATAATTATTTACTTTTAATTTCAATTCCAAATTGTCTCTCTCCATTTGGCTCCTCCCACACTTGGGGTTAATTAAGAGCGAAATGAGCAGAACCAAGAAACCAGTATATACAGTAAAAGCAATATGGTTTTAAGAACTTTGAGCAAATAAATGTTCTCCTGGTTCAGTTCACTTCACTTTGTATCAATTCATATGTATCCTAAGATTTTTCTGAAACCAGGCCCTTCATCATTTCTAACAGCACAACACGATTTTATGAGAACCATATATCACAATTTATTTAACTAATGTCCAGTGGTGGGCATTCTTCAGTTTCAAATTCTTTGCCAACATAAAATGAGTTGTCATAAATATTTTTGTATATGTGGTTCCTTTTCCTTTTTTGTTGACCTATTTTCCTTCTGTTATATCACTTGTTAAACTCATTAATTCCAAGGGATTTAATTACCATTTTTAGGCAAATGATACCCCAATTTATATGTCCAGTCTCAAGGAAATTCACAAGTCCTTTTTGCTAGGTAAGGGCCATGGCTGCAGTCCACTCTAGCATTTATTTAATAATATCTTATTTCTCATTGTCTCATACTCACAGATCAATGAATTATCTGCCATTTTGAATCATGAAAACCATGGTTTAATTTGATTATTGTGGATAATAAAGTGCTCTATCCTTTAAATATTTTGAAATTTAAATGACAAATTACTTCTAATACTGTGCAAGATATCTCTTTATCTTCAGAAAAATGATTCATCCAAACCATATTTCCTCTGATTTGTCATAAGGACAAGAAAATGTTAAATTGGAGTGAGCAGGGCTAAGAGCCTAAAGTGGAGAAGGTGGTATCCTTATTTCCATACTTTGGGGGAGTTGTGAAGTTTCTCCAGATTTAGATAATGATATTTGAATATTTCTAATTTCAAACTCTTGTTTTAGACAGAAAAAGTACTTAGCTAAAAGTTCATGCTCACATTTGCATTCCTTACAGCATTTGCCATCCACATAGGCAAGGGCAGACTTAGGTGGACAATCAGGAAATGAGCAGGCCAGTGCTTCACATTGGATGGTGCCATTCTAAGAAGAAAATAACATAAGTAATGTTGGACAAAAATTCTAGCTTCCCAATCTTCAAGTATATTTAATCTGCTACTTAAATATTAAAGTATTCAATACATATTGAGTTAAATTATAATTCAATTATAATAATCCTGAACAGCATAAAATGTTGCTAATTACCTCCCTGAATAGATTTTACAGAGAAATATTTATCTTTTTATTTCATATACATGGAGGTGTATTATCCTAATTTGAATTTCACAGGTATATAATTTCTTTCTAATTATATATATATGTTTACATAGATACATGTATATATTTTAGAGAAAGATATATATGTAATGTATGTACATGACAAGTAGAACGTCAAAAAGAAACATCTAACCAGTTTCTAATATATAGAGAGATATGCATTTTATGTAAATATATACATATATTAGAATGCAATACACATATATTCATATGTAGGTTTAAGTGATGCAATGATTACAGTGTCAGGTCTGGAGTCATGAGGACCTGACTTCAAATCTATTCTCAGTCACTTCCTATGCGATTCTGGGCAAGTCATTTAACCGTATTTGCCTCAGTTTCCCCCTTGTAAAATGAGCTGGAAAAAAATGGCAAATCCTCAATATCTTTGCCAAGAAAAACTGCAAGTATTCACCAAAACTCTATTTTAATAGCATTTTACAAGTTATAGTTGTTTTGATAACATAGAAAGTGATTTTAAAAATTATACAAAATGCATTAAGATTTGATACACTTGTAGGCAGCATAGAATTCTTAAGGAAATCTATCCTAAAATTTTTACAATCATATTGACTTCATAAATTTTAAGAGAAAAGATAGAGGCCATATGAAATCTTTAGATTCCACTAAAATTTCAGACATACCATGCAAGTGCAGTTCTTACAGCCATCTGTCCAAGATTCAGATTCTTGGTAGGTAGTACCCTTCATAGTGCAGGTCTTTTCACAATAGCAATGATCCAAGTTATTCATCCGCTGTTCAGCATGGGATAGCTGTGTCATAAACATGGGTTGAGTGCTCATCATAACAACTATCAAAAAATCTAAAACATTTCTCTCCAAGGCAAACATTTGTTTTTAGAGTAATATAAATGATAAAAGGTATACTAAGGGGTCTTTTCAATTATAAAATTCTAAATAGTATTCTTCAGAGAAACTTTTAAGAAAAATGTTCATATTTGTTATCTTGAATTCTATTTTGGAAAGCTCTTTGTGGGAATACCAGAAGTTGCAAATGAAACTCAAGCGAACCCTAAGTGTTTTCTAAATCCAATCTTTGTTTCTTAAAAAAATATTACCTTAGCTGATGTTTTGGCCAAAATGTCTTGTAGCTCCATTATTTTCTGCACAAGCCCATGGAAGTCATTACAAGTTGGACACGCTGGAATTACAAACACTGCATTTATCAAGTTCTATTTACAAGATCTTTCTGGGTGTCTGTGCTGACCCCTAATATATAGGAGCAATTTTAAAGTTAATTTGCAGGACAAAATTAAATAAGAATCATACTTTTCATTACACATTTCAAGAATTAACAGACTTACTGCGATTAAGATCTGGACACTGAGTAATAAATCCCTGGGGCATGATAAGTAATTGCACATCTTGCATTATTCCCTGTGTATGAAAAAATTTACATATGAATATATGTAGATATACACATATATTTTATTTTAATCTGTCAAATTATGTACATCAAGGTTCTTCAAAAAATAAATGGAATACAGAGAAAAAACTACTTTAGAAATAATTTTTTTTCTGAATACATCATTTCTACAATTCAGTCACATATTAAAAAATACCATCAAGCATGTACTCTTGTTGACAATATTTTTAAGTTTTACAATTAAATATAATGTTACAATTGTCAGTAATATATATTTGGACATATTGTTTTTAGTTGGCCATTGCAGTAAAACTTGAAAATGATCTATTAAAAAGCAATATGAAAAGCTTTCTTGATTTTAAAGGCTCTGATGCAGACACAAATTTCTAAAAGAACCAAAATCAGCACAACAAAGACAATATATTATATGTATACCCTTATATATGTTAAAGTTAAGCTATATAATTATAGAGATTTGTAATTTCACAGATAATTATATTTTTTCTTTATACATAAAAATGCTACTTGGGAGATATAAAATTTTACATTTGTGCTAGAAAAAAGAAAGAAAAACAGTTACAAATACTATGATTGTTTAGGTATCCTTTTTTTATTATTTTGATCTTTGTCTTAGTTCTTATTTTCAAGTATTTCTTGATTCCAAAAGAACAGGATATCTACCAATTGCAAAGAGATATTCTGACAAGACTTTAAGAGAATAGGAAGTTTAGCATGAAACTCAATGTTTTACCCAGAACATTTATTACAAACTTACAGGTAAAATTTATATTAATCCTTAGTTATCAAAGCAAACGTATTTATTTACCAGACTTCTAAGAGCAATGGATAAAATACTTTAAAAGTGGGGCAGCTGGGTGGGGCAGTGGATAGAGCACCATTGAACCTGAGTTCAAATCTGGTTTGAGACACTTAACACTTCCTACTTGGGTGACCTTGGGTAAGTCACTTAATCCCAATTGCCTCAGCAAAAATAATTGAATAAAATTTGTAAAAAATAGTTTGAAATTGGTCATCCTATTAGATACAATCCATTTTTTCTTTTGAGTAAGTAATTTGGTTATTTCTCACTACTTCCATATATATATTTTTAAATTGATAGCTCACTTGATTCACAAGCAGAATCAAAATCAATTGCCAAATTCAGTGCTCCTCAAATTTCTTGGTTCATAATACAGTATTATTATTATTATAATATATAGAAATTATGTGTGTATAATTTCTATATATACAGCATATTTTTCTCTATATATACAAATTTGTTATATGTACATATATATATATATATATATATATATATATATATATATACTATTAGAATTTGGACATTTTAGGTTGTCAACTGTTGAAATTTGAAACATGCAGCTTCCCTTCAATAGATATTGCCATTTTTGTTGAGTTCTTTTCAACTTCAAGGTCACGTTTTGAGATTAGTTTTTGTTTTTGTTTTTTTGCAAGGCAATTGGGGTTAAGTGATTTGCCCAGGATCACCCAACTAAGAAGTATGAAGGTCTGAGCTGTGTTTGAACTCAAGCTCTCCAGATGCCAGGGTGGCTGCTCTATCCAGGTGTCCCAAGATTAGTTTTTTACAAGTAAATTTTATTTATTTTGTGAAAACTATGCTTGGTAGACTAAATCTACTAGGTATGTAAAAGTTAAATCATCTCCAAAAAAGTAATGTACAAAATTTAATGACATATAGTAAAGTTCATGGTCAAAACATTTTAGATGTTTTGACCAATTACAGTCAATTATAAAAGCACCTCAAAGCATATTAAAGTAAACATTGTCCCATGTCTAGGGGATTTACCATTGAAATGTTGGGATCTATCTATTTACCTATCTGACTGTCTATTCCAAATGAGATATAGTCACTTTGATAAAACATTTTTATAACAGAATTATTAATTTTATAGACTAAATTACAGAAGTGAAATTTGTTGTAATTATTTTTTCTTTCTAATGCTTGTGTCTCAATCTAAGTTTTTTTTGTTATTACTTTTCCTTTTAAAACATTAATTCTCCCCAAGAGTTTTATTAATATGGCACATAACATTCAATTAAGTATTAGAGTAAATTTAAATAAGTCACAATCTCTCTGATTCATGGTTTTAAAATTTTGGTGGATTAGATGTACTAGAAAATTCATGACTACTCTCATGTTTTGGTGGATATACTAGATATCTGTAGCATGTTATTTATTTATCATTGTTTTTCCATAGCATTTTAAGTTTCAAGGAGGAAAAAAAGAATAAGTGATGAAAAGCCTTGTCCAAATATTAACAACATCTGAAAAGAAGTCTCAAAGATAATATGGAAGATGAAGATGAGGATGTTTATGAATATATAAACATATTCAAATAACATTTTTGCCATATTGAAAATCATATTAACTTGAATTTCTTTTCTTAGTTATCTCATAAGTGTCCAATTAATTACAAAAATTAAACATATAAATGAGGAAAAAGTTTTCCTGTGAAATAAAACACAATTAAAAATGAAAAAAAATTGTCCTCCCCTTCTGGAAAAATGATAGAGTAAACTGCTAAAATGAATGAAAATCCACTCCTTGTAAAAGTAATCGTCTTGCTCATTCTTCATACAGAAAGAATTTACATAATACACTTATTTAACTTTATTTTTTCCTTGAAATCCTACCTTAAAGTAACCATGTGCATTATTCCTTTGTCCTAGCCAAAATGTTGTGTCTAAAGGCAAATCCATGGATGGTTTTTCCACCACTCTTTCATAAATTCTGCATAAAATAAAAATGGGAAATTAAGCATACTTCTTGTTTTCACTCTATAATATCCCAATTATTCTATACAATCAGTTTGCACTTACTTATTACAATCCACATGTAAAATCAAATGTGAGGCACTAATGGCTAAGGAGAGTCTGTGCCACTTATCATCAGCCAGAATGTAAGGAAAGACTTCTGTTTGAGTTTGTTTTCTGCCTGAATGGTAATGCAATCTGATTTCATTTCGATGACCACTGCTTTCCAGTTCCAGGTATCTGTAGCACAAATGAAGAGTTACATTATAAACTATTCTTATCACAGTGGAAATATTTGATACAATAATCAATGGGAACATGAATAATTTGGTTTTGATTAAGCATTAGGAGAATAACCTGGAGAAGTAAAGGTGGAGGTTAACCCTACTTTAATAATCATATTAAAGAGCTATTATATGGACATGAGAAGCCTCTAATTCTTTATTTCTAATCATGACAGAAAAGAAATAGATCTAACTGGTAGCAAAAAAAAAAAAAGATATTTAGGTTAAATTCAATTCAGCAAACATTAAGTAAATAAAAATTTAACAAAAAAATATTAGAAATCAACATGCAAAAGTCATTTAATTTCTATTGTATTATTATGCCAAAAGGTATCTTCTCTTTAATAATGCTTTGGGTATCAAGTGCAGGTCATTCAGTTATATTTCCACCTGGAAAAGAATACTAAGATATCAGAGGCAGAGGAGCAATCCATGCCAGCATGATTTTAAATAAGTTTTATTGAGGAGAACTTACTCTTGAAGCTTTTCCTATGAGACTACAAGACTTTGGCAGTTCTCTGTGCCAATCCCAGGCCAGGTCAGATATTATATAGAAACAGAACAAAAAAGGCATGGTCCTTTAAAAAGAATGGTCCAGAGTCACATGGAAGTTTTCTATAGAATATAGCTATAGTTGCTGTTTCAATAATTTTTAAATTGACTCTTCAGAATTCTCTAAATAAAAAAATCAAAATGTCCACTAAAAGTGATAATATCGCTTTCTTTCTTTATTCCCTCAATTAGCTTTTTTCACCCCTGTTTCTTTAGGTAATGTTTCCAGCACTATATAAAAACTAACAGTGAAAATAGGTATTCTTATTTACCATTGCTCTTACTAGAAAGGTCTCTTCTTAATCTCCACTACATATAATGGTGCTATACTATATGAAAGAAAGGTCCATTTTTCCCTCTATAAAATTAACATAATTTTCCAGAAAAAAAATAGCTCTTTAGTGATAGAGAATTTCCAAGCAGTCTTGAAGAAAAGGCTAGAACTAAATAGAAAATTTAAAATACAAGCGGAATCAAGAGAAAAAGAGTATTTTTGTTTCAAAAGAAACAAATACATTTGAACAATTAAAGGAGCCTATGTGCAGAGTAATAGAAGAAAAAGAAATTAGCATCTTCTAAGAATGGCAATGCTTTAAGGTTCATAAATGGAGTTATGAAGGATAGGTTTTGGTTATTTTTGAACCAATTTGATTTTCTTCTCTTTTTTCTATCAGACTAGCTGATCACCTATTTTTTTCTCCAAAACTAGACATTTTTGCTTTCCTAAATTTTTGTGAAGGTTTTAATGTCCTTATTACAGCCAAGTTTTGTAAAATTGCTATTTTCAACTGAGAAAATATATGAACTTCTTTCCTCCAGCAGTAATTTCCAGAGATTTCTAACTTTTCTAAAGACCTGACTACAACAAAATAGGTGATCAGCTTGTGATAGAAAAAAAAAAAAGAAAGGAAAATCGAATTATGTCAAAAACAACCAAAAAAGAATAATTCAAACCAACTAAAAATGAAATAAAGAAAACTATTTTTCTCTCCAGCTCAAGATAGAGTGAAAAATCTTCAAGAAAGGTCAGTCTCACTGTGATGAAAAAGGTGTTCAGACCAGCTCAGATAGATTATGGGAAAGCTGGTGAGAGAGTCTCAATCACAGCAAGTCAGCAACTAAGACCCTCAGTCCAGAGTCAGGTAGAAGAACAAATCAGTGGGGCAGCCTCCAGTCCCAGTTCAGAAGGCAAACTCTGGGAAATCAGGGTGTTTCCTGAAAAGAGCAGGCAAAGCTATTCCCTTTCAAACACAAGGGACCCCTGGGTCAAAGCCAAGACTCAGAGCTGCACAGGAATTTTGGGATAGCACCCTTTTTTGCCCCAGGAGCAGAGCTTGACCAAAAAAAGTTAAAAAAAAAAAAGAGGAAATACCAAAAGAAAAGGAAAGAAAATGACCAAGAAACAGAAAAAAACCTTGACCATAGAAAGCTACTATGGTGATAGGGCAGACCAAAACACAAATTCAGACGAGGACAGAATGTCCATGGAGAAAATTTCAAAGAATGATATGAATTGGTCTCAGGCCCAAAGAAGCTTCTTAGACGTGCTCATAAAAGACTTTAAAAGGCAAATAAGAGAGGTAGAAGAAAAAGGAGGAAGGAAATAATAAGTATGCATTAGATAGTCAACAGCTTAGAAAAGGAAAGAAAAAAAATTGAAGAAAACAACTACTTAAACAGTAGAATTAACCAAATGGGAAAAAAAAGATACAGAAGCTAACTGAAGAAAATCACACATTAAAAACTAAAATAGGGCAAATAAATGGTAGCTAATGACTTTGTGAGACAGCAAGAATCAAAGAAACTAAAAAGAATGAAAAAATGGAAGAAAATGTGAAATGCCTTATGGGGAAAACAACTAAACTGGAAAATAGATCTGAGGAGACAATTTAAAAATATTTGGCCTATCTGAAGACCATGATCAAAAAAAGAGCCTAGATAGCATTCTACAAATGTACAGTTCTACAATTACCAATTATTAAGGAAAATTACCACAATATTCTAGAAACAGAGGGGGAAATATTGAATGGAAGAAGCCATCAGTCACCTTCAGAAAGAGATCCTACAAGGAAAATCTCAAGGAACCTTGTTGAAAAATTCCAAAACTACAATCTCAAAGAAAAAGTACTGCAAGCTGCCAGACAAAAACAATTGAAATGTCAAGAAACAACAGTCAGGATTACTCAGGATCTGACAGCTTCTACATTAAAAGATTGGAAAACTTGGAATACTATAATCTGAAAGGCAAAGGAACTAGGGTTACAACTAATAATTAACTACCTAGATAAATTCAGCATCATCTTTCAGGAGAGGCAATGGAGCTTCAATGAATAAGTGACTTTCAATCATTTCTACTGAAAAAAAAAACTAAATAGAAATTTTAATCTACAAATATAGGACTCAAGAAAAGTATAGAAAGATAAAAAGGGGAAAATATATATTATTTAAAAGTTAAATTGTTTATACCCTTAGATGGGAAAATGATATCTGTAACTCTTGAGAACTGTATCTGTCACTGGGCAAACAGAGGGGGACATCACAAAGATTGGGGAGTTGTGATGTGATGACATCAAAGAAAAAGACTTTAAGGGGTGGGAAAAAGTCTGTACTGGAAAAAGAGGAAAGAGTGATTATAATGGTAAAATTAGTTCACATGAAGAGGTGCAAAAGGTGCAATCCAGAGAAAGAATGAAGGGGGATGAGCATTGTCTGAAGTTTGATTTCATCAATTTTGGCTCTAAGAGGGAACAACTTGATTGTTCAGTTGGGTATAGAAATTTATTTAACCCTATAAAGAACTAGAAGGAGAAAAAGGAAAAGAAAAAACACTAAGGAAAAAGGTGAGAGAAGGTAGGAAAAGGTTGATAGAAGATAAGGTAATGATGGAGTGAGTTTAAAAAAACACTACTAAGAGAAGGGAAGAAAGGTAAGAGGAGATAAGGTAATGGGTAAGATGAGTAAAATAATATTAATGTGAGAAGGGGAAGGAGTGATAGAAGATAAATTAATGGGTGGGGTGGGTAAAAATATACACAACTAAGAATAGGGTGGAAAGAGAGTACAAAAGTATAAAGGAAGCAGTACCAGATATAGTAGTCAGCTTTTTGGTCAGCACACTAGCCACAGCAAAAGCAGCAATGACAAGAGTAATAAGGGGACTAAGCTCCAAATCAGAAAGATACTACAGAGAATTCCTGTGCTAGCACTAAGAGCAGAATTGGACCTCACTGGCAGCTCATTTGTCTATTACCCAATTTTTGGGTACTCTATCTGAGTAAGAATCATAGCACAGACTACAAAGATGATGAAGAGAACTCTCTGCAGATGACTGTAGAGGGCTGAAAGTCTTGAGTTCATGCACTGAGATCTGGACAACTGAGCACTTAAGGCTAATTACCAACTGGACAATACTCTATAAGCATATATTTGGAAAATGGCCCTTCCCACTATCCTATGCTGGCTCCATAATTGGTATATACAGAGAATTGTAGGAGGGACTAGGGGGTGGAGTAAGATTAGCCAGGGTCACTCTGGGCAGGAGACAAAGGAAGGTTGTGGAGATTCTGCTTCTATCCAATTCAATCCCACCTCTAAAGACCAAGAATAAAGACTAAGGACTTTTGCTTATCCTGCCTCTGGCTGATTCTAAGGTATCCAGGTTGCTAACCTGGTCATCACAGATAACACCACCTTTTAAAGTACTATGGGGGACAGATAAGTGGTGCAATGAAAAAAGCACCAGCCTTGACACTTAATAGTTCCTAGCTGTGTGACCTTGGGCAAATCACTTAACCCCCAATTGCCTCAGCAAAAAAACAAAAAAAAATAAAAAAAAACCTACAGGTCCTAGATCTATCCATAGAAGCTCAGTCTAACCATCCTTCTACCCTTCAGACACGAGAAAATCCTAATTTACATAAAGGGCTCAGTCAAGAAAAAAGCTAGAAAATATGAACAAACAACAAAAAAGAAACTGACTTCCAGAGGAGAGAGAGAAGCTTAAGACATTACTCACAAAAAGATAAGAATTTTTAAAAATCTACAAGTAAAGCCTCAAAAAATAATGTCTATTGGACATAAGTGCAATAGGACTTCCTATAAGAGTTAAAGAGATTAAAAAATATATATATTTAAAAATATTTTAAAAATCAAATGAGAAGAAAAAGGAAAAATTGGGGAAGGAAATGAGAAAAATGTCAGAAATTTAGGAAAAGATAACCAATAGCTTGGCAAAAGAGGTACAAAGACTTACTGAAGAAAATAACCATTAAAATTAGAATTACTCAAGTATAAGATAATAATTCCAAGAAAGAAGAAAACAAAGGCAAAATAGAAAAAAGTAAGATATCTAATAAAAACAACAGACCTGGAATATTGATAAAGAAGAGATGATTTAAAATTTTATTTTTAATTAATAGAATAAAACTAAAATTTCCACAACATAGTACAAGAAAAAAAGATGATTGCAGATGACAATGCAAAACTTCTATATACAATTTGCTATTCCATTCAAATATACAATAAAATTATTATACGACTTTTTTCCTCTATTTTCTTTCCTGCCTGCACACTCTAGAGACAGACACATTAGAAACGACAACTTGTTCAACCATTCTCTAATCCCTGCAATTTCCAGTTCTTTACCACCATGAAGAGAGTTGCTATAAACATCTTAGAACATATAAATGCTTTTCTTTTTCCTTTAATTATCTTTGGAAATAGAACTAGTAGTGACATTGTTGAGTCTCGGAGCATCTTGGAGCTTAATTCTAGATTGCTTTCTAAAATGGATGGTAGGTGTGGTACAAAGAATTGTCACAGCCCAAATAAAATTTGCAGATTCTAATATATATTAAGGAACTTCAAGAGCAAGTGAGAAAGCATCCAGGTAAAATTTATATCTTGCATGTCCACTCTCATAGTAGACTTCCAGGTCCTATTTTTGATGGAAATTCAAAGGCAGATAGCCTTTTAACTAAGTTAGCCAATACTCCTTTATTTCAGGAAGCCCAAGAATCTCATTCTAAATATCATCAGGCTGTTTGAGTTTTACATTTACAATTTGGGATAACAAAAGGGAAAGCTAGGAGCATAGTAAAAAGCTGTACAGCTTGCCATCCTTTACATGCTTCTATGTTCTCTCCAGGAAAGAACCCTCATGGTTTGAGACCTAGTGAAGTTTGGCAAATGGATGTGACCCATTATAAATCTTTTGGCCGTGTGTCTTTTATACATATTGTAGTAGACATCTTTTCAGAATTTACTTTTGCAATACCAGCAGCAAAAGAGACAGCCCGAGTGGTCACTGAATTCTTTATATAAACCTTTGCAATTATGGATGTGTCACAAGCAATAAAAATAGATAATGGACCTGCATATACTTCTAAACATTTTGCACACTTTTGTACCCAGTATCAGATTTTACATATCATTTGTATACCTTTTAATCCTCAAGGTCAGGCAATAGTAGAGAGGAGAAACAGAGACATTAAGACACTCCTCCAAAAACAAAAGAAAGGGGGAGCCACAGATAACCCTAGAGAACTTCTAAATTTAACTCTCTATACCATTAATTTTTAAATTTTTCATATAGATGCATTAGCTCCAGCAGACAGGCTTTATAACCCACTGGAAGGGCAATGTCCAGCGTGAGCAGCTCCACTATCTTTAGATAATTGCCAAGTGATGTGGAGAGATCCAGAGAGTGGTGAATGGAAGGGACCAGATAGGTTAACTGCTTGGGGGAGAGGGTGTGCTTATATCTCTATCGGAGGAGAAGGAATCAGATGGGTACCAACGAGCAACGAAACCACCCGATATTTCTTGGGTCTTCTCCTTCGTTTCAAGGGTCTGTTTTGTCTCTCTGCGATGGACAAGGCGAATATGGCTCATTGGCACCCAGAATTGATGATACAATGGTTATGTAGTTTAGCATGCTGCTTAATAGTTCTCTAAATTCAGTATGATTGATTTAATCTTACAACAAAAAATGGTTTCCTAGTGATATAATGATTGGTTTATACTCAATGTAGAGCATATAAGCTGGAACAAACTCAGCCAGGGAAGAGCCAGATTCACTCAGTACATCTCCCAATACTGTGGTGGCAGGCTCTCCCCCTTCATTTCTCCATTGAGACCAAGGCCTGTCTGAGCCAGAGACAGACTCAGAAAAGGGACTGAGAGACAGATTCATTCCATCTTCCACCTTTGTGATGGCTGGAGGCTGAAGCACAAGCCCTTGGATTCAGAAAGATTCATTCATCCCATCTCACACCACCGTTGTGGCAGGGCTCTCCTCCTTAGCTTCTCCACTGAAACCAAGACTCTGGAAGGCCTCTAAGAAAGCTAGCCAGGCCCCAGGCAAGGAAATTAGATTGTGAAGGAGATAATAAAAGATTTGGACTTTAACACCTGGCTATTCTTGTGGTGATTAATCTGCTGAAAGGAAGGCTGCTCCAAGATCTCCAGAAAAACCAATAAGAACATTACAAAATAGTCTATAAAATGTCTCCTTTCCCCCAATTTTCAGCTTTCCTTCTGATCTTGGCTAAATTTGTTTTATTTGTACAAGATCTTTGTATTTTAATGTAATCAAAATAATCCATTTTACACCTAACTTTGCTTTTTATTGTTTATTTATAAATTGTTGACATATCCATAATAAGTAATATGTTGCATGTTTTTCTAATTTTCTTGTTATATCTCTTTTTATCTAGATTATGTGTCCATCTTGACTTTTTGTTCTTTCTAGTGAATTTTTTCGTTACTTTTTGTAATTCATTAAAATGTTTTATAATAATTTAATTGGGATGGCATTGAATACATATGTAATAACTTATATAGGCAAAAATGTCATTTTTATATTGGTCCTGCCCATTAATATTTCTCCAATTATTTCAATTTAATTTTATTTGTTTAAAAATATTTTTTATAAATAATTTTTATAGTTGCTGGATTTATTTTGGCAGGTATTTTATACTGTATAGAGTTATTTTAAATGGAGTATTTTATACTGTATAGAGTTATTTTAAATGGAGTATTATTATTTTTTTTACTAAATAATGAATTCTTATCCCAAAATCTTATGTCTTTACACTCATCAAATACAAGATTATTATGTTTATTTATTGCTATAAATTTGATGTCTACTCTATTCCATTGAGCTATCTTTCTATTTCTAGCCAGTACTAGCTAGTTTTGATAATTACCACCTTATGATACAGTTTAAAATGTGATACAGTTAAAGATCCTTTCTTTCCTTTTTTATATTATTTCCTTTGATATTCTTGACTTTTTGTTCTTTCTAGTGAATTTTTTCGTTACTTTTTGTAATTCATTAAAATGTTTTATAATAATTTAATTGGGATGGCATTGAATACATAAGTAATAACTTATATAGGCAAAAATGTCATTTTTATATTGGTCCTGCCCATTAATATTTCTCCAATTATTTCAATTTAATTTTATTTGTTTAAAAATATTTTTTATAAATAATTTTTATAGTTGCTGGATTTATTTTGGCAGGTATTTTATACTGTACAGAGTTATTTTAAATGGAGTATTTTATACTGTATAGAGTTATTTTAAATGGAGTATTATTATTTTTTACTCTCTCTTCTTGCAGAGTTTTGTTTGTGACATAGAAAATTGCTGATGTGGATTGACTTTACTTCCTGATACTTTTCTTTCTTTTTTTTCCTGAGGCAATTGGGGTTAAATGATTTGCCCAGGGTCACCCAACTAGGAAGTGTTAAGTGTCTGAGACCAGATTTGAACTCAGGTCCTCCTGACTTCAGGGCTGGTGCTATATCCAGTGTATCACCTAGCTGCCCTCCTGATACTTTTCTAAAGTTATTGTTTCAACTTTTTAGTTAAGTCTTTGGCATTTTCCAAGTATATTGTCTACAAAAAGAGACAGTTTTATCACTTTGTTCTCTATTCTGATCCCTTTTACTTATTGCTATTGCTAAGATTTCCAATACAATATTGAATAATATTGATGATAATATTGATTTGTTTGATATGTGACTTTACTAACAAGCTTCTAGCTTACCCCCATTACAAATAAAGTGATGATGATTTTAGATAAATTCATTTATACCAATATTTTCAAGTGTTTTTCATTGAAATGAGTGTTGAATGTTATCAAAAGTTTTTTTCCTGCATCTCTAGATATAATCAAATGGTTTGCTACGTTTGTTATTGATATAATCATCTATGTTAATAGTTTTCCTTATGTTAAACCATTCATGGATTCCTGTATAAATCCCACTTTGTCACTACATATAATCTGTTATATATTGTTCTAATTTTTTAAAATAATATTTCATTTAGGATTTTTGCCCCTAAAGTCAGTAAAGAAATTGCTCTATATTTTTCTTTCTCTGTTTTAACTTTTTCTGTTTTGGATATAGCTATCATATGTTTCAAAAAAGGAGTTTAGTAGGATCCCTTCTTTATCAAGTAATTTTTAAAATAGTGGAATTAGCTGATCTTTAAATGTTTGGAAGAATTCATTTATAAACCCATCTGATCCTGGTGTTTTTCTCTTAGAAAGCTCATTTATGGACTGTTCAATTTATTTCTCTCAAATAGATCTATTTAGATATTTTCTCTTCTGCAAATTTAGGCAATTTTCATTTATGTGAATATTCTTCCATTTCATTGGAATTGTTTAATTTTTTGGCACATAATTAGGCAAAATAATTCCTTATACTTGCCTTAATTTTACCTTTGTTCATGGTATATTCACTCTTTTCATTTTTTTATACTAGTGATTTGACTTCTCACTTTAAAAATTCCATTGTTTATCTCTTTCATTTATTCTTTTATAAAGTAAAATCCTAGTTTTTTTACTCTAAACTTTATTAATCTCACCTTTAATGTTTAGGATTTCCACTTTAGTGTTATAGATAGGTAGATAGGCAGATAGTGTTCCACTGAACAACAACAACAACAACAACAACAACAACAACAACAACAACAACAACAACAAAAAGACATTTTAACACAGAAAGATTTTCAGGTATTTGTAACAAAATGCACAAAACTTAATGAGAATTTGATATAAAAGATACAGAAGAAATACAAGGAAAATGTGAAAACTAATTATAAGTCACTCATTAAAGTCAAACTGTTTGCTTGCAACATATGAAAATGTTATCAGTATTTTAAAAACTTATGACTAAAGTAGTTTGCGAGAAAGGTTGGGGCTGAGTTGTATATGAGGGAGTGATTCTAAAAAACAAAAAACAAAATTGAATAGGAAAATGTAAAAAAAACCCAAAACAATTATCTCATAAAAACAGGCCTGAAAGGAAGAACTAATAGAGAAAAAGCAGGTTGGAGGTGAAGGACTGATAACATCAGAACCTTACACTCAAGAGGTTGAAGAGGAAACAACATATACATCTGAAGAGGTTTAGAAGTTTTCTGAACTTTTAGAGAAGTGAGTAAACTGGGACACAAGGCAAAACCGGACTTTTAAAAGGATATGTCAATTAAAATTAGGAGATTGAGGGGAGAAAATAAGGGAGGGATTTTTAGAGGGGTGTGTAAAATAAGTAATAAGGGTAAGAGAAAATAATGTAATAAGAATAGGGTAAAAAGGGGAGATAAGAATAAAAACAGTGAGTAGAAGTAAGATGGAGAGAAGTTAATAAACAGTCATTGTAACTTTGAATATAAATAGGAGGAATTCACCCATGAAATGGAAACAGATCACAGAATGAATTAAAAATCAGAATTACAAAAATACATTTAAGAATGAGAGATACACAGAATAAAATAGAGAGTTGAACTAGAATTTATTATGCTTCAGTTGATGTAAAAAGAGCACCGATAACACATGATCATGATCTCAGGCAAAATTATGTTTTAAATGGATTTAATTAAAAAAAGATAAACAGGATAACTATATTTTGATAAAATATGCCACAGATAATGAAGCCATATTATTTTGAATCTATATGCACCAAATACTATAGCATCTAAATTTTTAAAAGAAAAAGTAAAGGAATTATAGGAAGAGATAGATACTAATACTATAATCGTAAGGAACTTTAACCTTCCCCTCTCAGAGTTAGATAAATCTAACCAAAAAAAAAAAAAAAAGAAAAAAAGAAAGAAAGAAAAAAGAAAAAGAAAAAAGTAAGGATGTCAGAATTTTAGACAGGCTAAATATGAGAGATATCTGGAGGGAATTGAGTGTAAATAGAAAGAAATACACCTTTTTCTCCATGGTTCATATTACCTTTACAAAAACTAGTCATTTATTAGTACATAAGAATTTTATAGCTAAAAGCAGAAATTTTAAAAATATCCTTTTTGGATTATAATGCAATAAACTTATAACTAATAAGGGACCAAAGAAAGAAATTAAAAACTAGTTGGAGATTAAACAATATAATCTTTAAAAATGAGTGGATTAAAAAACAAACCATAGAAAAAATCAATAATTTCACTTAAAAGAATGATAATAATGACACAACATTTCAAAACCTGTGGGAAACAGCAAAAACAGTGATTAGAGGAAATTGTATATCTCTAAATACAACAATAAAATAGAGAAAGAATAAACTTCAATTGGGTATGTAATTTTTAAAATGAGAAAAAAGGAGTTAATTTAGCAATTACTGAATGATCTGAAAGACATGATCAGAAAAAGAACCTAGACATCATCTTTCACAAAATTATTAAGGAAAACTGTCCAGATATTTTAGAACTAGAGAGTGGAATAGAAATTAAAATAATCCGCTCATCACCTCTGAAAAAGATCCCAAAATAAAAACTCCCATGAATATTATAGTCAAATTCCAGAGCTCTCCAGTGGAGGAGAGGCTCCTCCAGGAGGCTACTGCAAGCTGCCAGAAAGAAATAATGCCATAGCCACAGTCATATCCCATGAGCTTTAGCAGCTTCTATGTTAAAAAAAAAAAAAAAAAAAAAAAAAAAAAAAAAAAAAAAAAAAAAAAGCAGAAGACTTGGAATATATTCCAGAATGTAAAATGGCTAAGATTACCATCCAGCAAAACTATATATAGTCCTTCAGGGGGAAATGGATATTTAATGAAAGAGAGGTTGTTCAAGAATTCCTGATAAAAAGGTTAGAGCCTAATCAAAAATTTGGCTTTAAACATAAGACTCAAGAGACATTTAAAAGTGAATGTGAATAGGACAGCATAAAAGGCTGGAAAAAGACTAAACTATTTATATACCTGCTAAGGAACATAATACATGTAGTTTCTAAAAACTTTATCATCATTAGGACAGATAAAAAGAACCTACAGAGACAGAAGGCATGGGTGTGAATCTATTTGAGATGATTTCAAAAAATGAATGGAAGAGAAAGAAAGAGGGATGCAGTGAGGGAAGAAGGAAGAGAAAGAATGGGGAAAATTCTCTCACAAAAGATGAACCCAAGGAAGAGTTTATACAGGGAAATGTTATATTTTACAGAAGAATAGAGTTTTATATTTTATGCAGTTACAGTTTATATAGGGAAATTTATGATAGGTCTCTGGAAAATATTAAATGGAAAAGGAAAGTAAAGAGGGATGAACCTCACTCTCATAGTTGGCTTCAAAGAGGTGATGATATAGAGGCATAAATGAAAAGGAAAATAGACAGGTAGATAGATAAATAGTCATACAAATGAGTATAGAATTTCATCTTACCTCAAAGAGAAGTAGAAAAGGGGTACATAATAAAGAAAGTAGATCAAGTGAGGCAGGAATGAAAAGCTAAACAGATTTTTTAAGGAGACAAGATTAAAAAGAGGCTAAATAGAAGGGAATAGGATAGAGGGAAAGATAATTAGCTATTATAATTGTGAATATAAATGGGATGAAAACAGAAGACAATAAGAAAATGGATCAGATACTAGAATTCAACATGTTGTTTACAAGATACAATTGAAACAGATATACCCATTGAGTTAAAATAAAAATAAAATAAAAGAAAGAGTTGGAGGAAAATCTATTATATTTCCACTAATGTAAAAGAAATAGGGATAGCAATCATTATCTCAGACAAAGGAAAAGCAAAAATAGAACTAATTGAAAAAGATGGGGAAACCAGAAAGAAATCTGGCAGAAATTCAGCATAGAATATTATCTCATATTACATACCAAGATAAATTCAAAGTGGAATTTGTACACAAAGAGTAATAAGATTAATAAATTAGGGAATTATGGGAAAAGTTACTTGTCATATCTGTGGATAAAGAAATAATCCTTTAAAAAAAGAAAAAAGAGAATCATGGGAGGTAAAATGAAAAATTTTGATTACATGAAATTTTAAAAGTTTTGCAAAACTGAACCAGCAAAATTAGAAGGAAAACAAAAAACTGGAGGGAGGGATTTTATAGCAACTTTCTGAAATAAATTAATCATTTCTCAAATGAATAAGGAACTGAGTCAAATTTATAAAATCAAGAGCCATTCCCGAATTAATAAATCACCATAGGACATATGAACAGGCACTTTTCAGAAGAAGCTATCAGCTGTTCAGTAATTCACTTGTGTTCAACCCTTTATGACCCCATGGATTGCAGCATACCAGCATTGTCCTGAATTTTTCTTGGAGTGGCTTACCATTTCTTTCTTTAATAAAGACAAAGAGTCCTAGAATCACACAGCCATTAAGTGCCTGAAGATTTGAACTCAGGGTTTCCTGACTTCAAGGCCAGTACTCTATTAACTGAGCCACTTAGCTACCTCCTAGAGAAACAGATTAAGTGACTTATTCAGAGTCACATAACTGGAAGGTATCTGATACCTGATTTGAACTCAGGACTTCCTGACTCAAGACCCAGTGCTCTTTCCACCAAGCTGCTTAGGTGCCTTGAATTTATCAATAGTTATATGGAAAAAAATATTCTAAATCACTAATAATTAGAGAAATACAAATTAAAGCAACTCTGAGGTACAATTTAACACTCATAAGATTGAGTAAAATGGCAGAAAAAAGGAAAATGACAAATGTTGGGGAGAGTGTAGAAAAATAGGTTCATTAACAAATTGTTGGTAGAGTTTTAAATTGGTCTAACCATAATGAAAAGCAATTTGGAATTATGCCTAAAAGTTAATCAACTGTGGCTATCCTTTGATCCAGCAAAACCATTACTAGGTATGTACCCTAATGAGGTCAAAGAAAAAGAAAAATGATCATTATTACAAAAATACTCTTAGCTGCTCTTTTTTTAGTGGCAAAAAATTGGAAACTGAGGAGATGCCCATCCACTGGGAATGGTCATACAAACTATGATAAATGTTTGTGATATATAATGTTATTATATAAGAAATTGCAAAGTTATTGGTTTCAGAAAATCCAGGTAAGACTAACATGAGCTGATGCAAAATGAAGTGAATAGAATTAACTAGAATATTATGCCCAGTATTAGCAATATGATAATGACAATCAACTGTGAAAGATTTAGTTAAAATGATCCATGACAATTTCAAATGACTCATGATAAAAAAATATATCCACATTGAGAGAAATTATGAGCTACAAGTGCAGATTGAGGTATATTTTCATTCAATTTCTTTCTTTTTCTTTTTTTTTTCTTTTGTAACATACCAGCTAATACAGAAATATGCTTTACATGACTTCATCTGCATATTGGGTATCATATTTATTGCCTCAATAGCTGTGGGGGGAGGGTGAGAAGGAAAAAGAGAAGTCAGAAATAAAAATAAAAAGAAAGAAAGTTTCTTTCATTAAAAGAAACTCGAAATACAGAAAAACAACAGCTTTTCCATTTTCAGCCAAATGACTGTTATTTGGCTAGTAAGCATGTAGTATGTGGGTTACCATTCATTCAAATAACTTCAAGTCAATCTTGAGTACATTCTATCTTGCTTTAGTTTTTTTCTATTTAATCTGCTCAATTACAAAACAAAGTATAATGAAAATGGAATAAAATGAAGCAACCACACTCACCTTTTATCTAAATGATGAATAGATAGGATAACACCTGAATTTAACTGGATTTGTTTTAAAGTCACCAAAATAGTGAATTCATGTTTATTTCGTAACTTCTGAAAAAATTGTTCAGCAGTAGCAATGGATGCTTTTACACTCCTTGAAGTATCTAAAAATAAAACAAAAAAATCACTAAGTATAGGTTACAATTTGTCTTTATATTAGCCAAGTTTTTTTTTTTTGCTGAATAATGATCTATATACAATAGGAGAAAGATTGAACAAACAAATATTAATTAGACAAAAGGGCTCAAAGAACAAAAACAGTAAAATCTCAAATTAAAAACTCATCCATTAAACCATATTTTATTTCTAAGGGCAACAAGTGGAATACCTTCAAAACAAAATATTTTGACTCATATACCATTTCTCACTTATTATAGTATGTGTGCTTGATGTCTACTTTGATGTTCTTGCTTCAGAAAACTGTATTTTAAAAAGTTTTACTTTGTATATCGATTCCTTTTTAAAATAGTATTTTATTTTTCTAAATATATGCAAAAATAGTTTTCAACATTCACCCTTGCAAAACTCTGTGCTCCAATTTCTTTTTCTCTCTCTCCTCCCTTCCACTTCCCAAGACAGCAAATAATCCTAATATATTGATTCCTTTAGCCAGAAGGCTTGCTGTACTCTCATTCTTAGTGTTTCTGATTTCTTTTAAAAAGTATATGCTTTATAAGAGAAACCCTTATTACAAAACTTGAATGGAGTTATTATCATTACACTTAGTTTTATATCTATAAAAATAACTTGTTGCTGAGCAAAAAAAAAACGTATGTGCTTGATGGTGATGAAATAGGAAGATAAAATTACCTCTTTAAATTTGTTGAATAGAATACATCCATTCCTACATAAATTTCCTTCTCCTGTCTCAAAGTGAGTGATCATACCTAGAAACATAATCTTTTGGCCAATAAAGTTTTTAAAAGACACAAAATTTCATCCAATATTCACAGTCTCAGGCTTGAAAGATGAATGATGAAACACCCAGGTGAAGTTAACAAGGCTATACTGGGATGTTGAGAGATGTAAAGGAGGGAGGATTAGTCTTGGCTATACCCTATTTATGAATAAAATTTTCCATATAATATAGTTAAGTATAAGGAAAACCCTCCTCATATATAAGGAAAGCTTGCATATATTTGGAGGCAGTTACTTGCAGTATCTCAATTCCTCCCATTTTTCCTAAGGGTAAATCTGAGTGAAAAGGAGATTTTTTAAAGTCACTATAAAGTTCTCCTTTTTATATTATTGCTCAGTCATTCAGTAATATCTGACTCATCATGACCACATAGACCAAAGCACACTAATACTGCCTTGTAGTTTTCTTGGTAAAGATACAAAAGTGATTTGCCAGTGAATTTCCTTTTCCAGTGAATTAAAGCAAACAGAAGTGACTTGGGTCACATAGTTAGGAAGTATCTGAGGACAGATTTAAATTCATTTCTTTCTGATTCTAATTTCTATATCCATTGAACCACCCAGCTGCCTCTCCTTTCCATAGTCTAGAAACATTCACTCCTCAGATCAGCAAAGAAAATAAATCAAAATCTTGGGCAAAATCTTGGGGTGAGGGGAGGTAAGTACATGTTCACAAACAATTCAAAACTTACTTTAAGCATTCAGAAATATGTAAGAGTAAAAGCCACCTTAAATTCTCATCTTTTGTTCAATCACAATACTATTAAACAAAAATTAAACAAATAGTAGTCATCATCACTGTGTCCATTTTAGGCCAAAGGGTAAATAGAATGAAAAAGAAGTTGAATGACTTATGTAAAATCATATGTTGTTATGAGTGAAACTATAATTAGATCTTAGGTTTGACGATTTACATACAGTATTCTTTCTATGATAATATCGTTGATCTCTGCTCTGCTGTTTGTATTGCATATTTTGTGCATCCCTAACTGCCACTGATAACATTACTTGCCAAATCCTGAATCTGAGGATCTTCTGGGCTAATTAAATAATACCTATAGCTATGACTCTATGCTTATAAGTTACTTTAAAGGTTTTTAATCAAATGATAAAAATATGTGAATGAAAAAGCACTTATCTAATGAATTTAGAATATTTTTAAAATACAACTTTAGTTTTACTAAGCTGCCTAATTTTTTTTTTAATTTCACAAGTAGTAAATGTGTCATTTGAAGCAGCAGTGTTTCTTCTGGGCTTATATCCCAAAGAGATCATAAAGGAGAGAAAGGTTCCCACTTGTGCAAATATGTGTGTACACCAAAATGTGTACCACAACCCTTTTTGTAGTAACAAGAAACTGGAAACTGCATGGATGTCCATCAGTTGGAGAATGGCTGAATAAGTTATGGCATATGAACATTATGGAATATTACTTTTATAACTATCAGCAGGATGATTTCAGAGATGTCTGGAAAGACATGAACTGATGCTAAGTGAAATGAGCAGAATCAGGAGATCATTATGTGGTAACAACAAGATTATACAAAGATCAGTTCTGATATCCATGACTCTTTTCAACAATGAGATGATTAAGGTCAGATTATTTGTCAACTAGAGAAGGGGCTAGGGGGAAAGGAAGGAAAAATTTGGAACACAAATTTTGCAAGGAGCAATGTTGAAAAATTATCCATGCATATGTTTTGAAAATAAAATACTGTAATAGAAAAAATTGTATGTAGCATTAAGTGGGTACTTGATTTTTCCAAAAGCTTCATGCGATTTTTATCACTCACATAATTTTATATAAAACCATTTAGTAATATGTTAACTAATGAATGAATGATAAAGGGAAGAGAATAAGCATTTATATAGTGCCTACTATGTGCCAGGCACTGTGCTCAGTGCTTTTAACAAATATCTCCTTTAATTCTCAGAATAGCTCTGTTATTATGATCTTTACTTTCACAGTTATTTTTCAATTGTTCAGTTATATCTGTCTCTTCATGATCCCATGGAAACAGCATGCCAGATCTTTTTATTCTCTACTATCTCTTTAAGTCTGTCTAAGATCAAATATTGTTATATCTATGACCTTATCTATATCATCCTCTGCCATTTCCTTTTCCTTTTGCCTCCAATCATTCCTCATGTCAAGATCTTTTCCAGTGAGTCTTGTCTTCTCATTACATGTGCAAAATATTTAAGCTTCAGTTTCAATATTTGTCCTTTCAATGAAAATGACTGATTTGATCTCTTTGCTGTCCAAGGAGCATTCAAAAGTTTTCTCTAGCACTATAATTCAAAGATGTTGATTCTACAGCACTGAACTTTTTTTATAGTCCAACTCTCACAGCCATACATGAGTTTTGGCCAAGCCACTTTGTCAGCAAGGTGATGTTTCTGCTAACAATCAGAGAATGCTGCCCAGATTTGCCATAACTTTCCTTCCGAGGAGCAACAGTTCCTATCTGAAGTGATCTTAGAGACCATGAAAATAAAATCTGATGCTGCTTCCATTTCTTCTCCTATTATTTCTCTCTCTCCTATTTGCTAGGAAATGATGGAAAAACCAGCTCCTGCATTTTCTTCTTTTACTCCCATCAAGAAAATTCTTTTTTTCTGCCATCAGAGTGGTATTGCCTATATATTAGAGGGTTTTGTTTTTTCTCTTGCTAACCATAATTCTGGCTTTTGATCTATCCAAACTGGCATTTCACATGATATACGCTGCATATAAATTGAATAAGGTCAGTCTCTTTTTCCAGTTCCATTTTTGGTTTTAACTGTTGCTTTTTACCTTACATACAATTCCCCAGGAGGCAAGTGAGATGATCTGGTATTCCCATGTCTTTGAGGACTTGCCACATTTTGTTGTGATATACACAGTCAAAGGCTTTAGTGTAGTCAATGAAGTAGAAATAGGGTTTTTTTGGTTTTGTTTTGCTTTACTTCTTGTTTTTTGTTATTCTGGAACTCCCATTTTTTCTCCATAATCCAGAGAATATTGTCAATTTGGTCTCTACTTCCCTTGTCTCTTCAAAAACCAACCTGCACTTCTGGGAATTCTAATTTCACATATTGTTGAAGTCTAGCTTTCAGAATCTTAAACATAACCTTGATGGCATATGAGATAAACACAATTGTTCAGTAATTTGAACATTCTTTGGCATTGCCTTTCTTTCGACTTGGGACACAAACTGATCTTTTCCAATTCAGTGGCCATTGTTGAATTTTTCAAAGTTGGCTGGCATATTGAGTACAGCACTTTAATAATGTAATGGGTAAGAGTCTTTTAATATCTTTTCATTAGGGAAAACATTTCTTTGTAATTTTTAAGTGTTCATTTTTGGCTGTGTTGTATTTTGTTTTTTCTATTTAATTATTTTAATCACTGTGTATATTGTTTTCTTGGCTCTGCTTCCTTTGGTTTGTATCAACTTAGTAGTCTTTTCAAGCTTCCCTATATTTATTAAATTAATTGGTTTTTTATAACATAGTAATATTCCATCACATTCAGATATCACATTTTGTTTATCCATTCCCTAAAATGGGCATGTATTCTGTTTCCAATTCCTCTCTTTTAAAAAAAGTCACTAAAAATATTTCAGTTTATATAGAGCTATTTTAAAAAAATGATGTACCTTTAGGCAATTGTCTAGCAGCAAAATTTCTGGGTCAAATAGTATGAACATTTTTTTTTCACTTTCATTGCATTATTACAAAGTGTTTCCTAGGGAACTACTAGGGTACTAATTCACAGCACCACCAACCATTCATAGTCCTTCTACCATTGACTATTCCCACTTTTATCATCTTTACTTGTTTCCTCAGGGTCATTTTAAATGTATTTTTTCTCAATATTAGCGATTTTGAGCATTCTTTTATGTTGTCTTTAACAGTTTGCAATTCCTTTTTGAATTCTTTGTAAATATCCTTTGATCACTTAGTTACTGGAGCCCTATATATTTGGTCCATACATATATATCAGATGCTAAACTCTCATTAGAGACATTTGATACAATTTTTTCCCCATGCAATCATTTCCCTTCTTATCCAGGATCCATTAATATCATTTTTGTAGAAACTTTTCAATGTTATGTAATCAAAATTATTTATCCTTAATAATTACTTCTATCCTTTGTGTGGTTAAGAATTTATATTGTATTTATAATTGTAAAAGGCATATAATCTACTTATCTTTCAATTTTTTATAGTGGAAACTGAGAAAAATTAATATTATGTTATCACATCAATAACTAATTATTAATTGCTATTCATGCTCTTTCCTTCATTTTCTGTAAAAGCCTCACTCCAATAAAGGTTGGTCAGTATCTGAAAGGCATGGCTGATTGATTAGCTTTCTCCTAGCCCTCAAGGAACATGTTCCCTACTTCTTCATGGGATCCCAGTCAACTAGATATAATTTCTATTTAGAATATAAACACAATCTAATCTGGGTGAGCCTTTATCTTGAGTAAAAGAACCCCTCTCCTTGATCTCCTCCATTAAAGTTTAGGGTCATATAGCTTATGAAGGAGAAAACCAGCCTGAGAAGTCCAGATGGATATGGCTTGGCCCAGGTTGATAGAGGCTGCTGACTCTCATAAACAAGCAATGTTCTCAACAGAAGGAAATGCAGAATTTTAGCCCATCTTCTAATTAAATATCTATCCAAACAAGGTTGATTTTTATTTTTTCAGGGAAATTCCCTTTCAGAATGTACTTAAGGTATTTCAGAGTCTCTGTGGACATTTTTTTTAACAGAGAAATAGTGACCATCAATTTATTGATTGCCAACTAGCCTAATTAACAGATTATTAATTGCCCAGAAATGTTTTCCCCTGGAGTTTTCATTCAGTACACACACAGACACACCCACCCACACAGATACACACAATCTGTTGTTAGGTTCAAATTTGCAAGATGTATAATTTTAGTTTATTCTTGTTCTCCTTGACTTTTCTGGATATATTATTCAATTCTGTGCTTTCTGTTGTGCACAAAAATAGTACTGTGTTATACAAATTTATTTTCCTTTAAATCTGAGAGTCTTTCTCCTGATAACTGACAGAATATGTTATTTTTTCATTGAAATTGTTAAATTTGGTCACAACATATCTTAAAGGCCGGTATTCTTCCCCCCTTCCCCTTCCTCCAGGAACAATTTCTGTTCTTTTACTTGGAGCTTTGTTTTCTGCATTCAAATGTTGTTGTTTAATTATTCAGTCTAATCTGACTCTTTGAGAACCCACAGATCATACAATACATGGAGTTTTCTTGGCAATGATACTAGAGTGATTTGTCATTTCTTTCTCCAACAGATTAAGTAAAACAGAGATTATATTAATTTGCTCAGGGTCACACAGTTTGTTTTTTTCTCTCTTTCTGTGTGTGTGTGTCTGTCGGTCTGTCTGTCTCTGTCTCTGTCTCTCCTTTATCCATCTACCTCTCTATCTCTGTCTGCCTCTGCCTCTGTGTCTCTGTCTATTTCTCTCTGGGTATAATTTATATATAGATTTGTTTTTATATAGATATAAATGTTCAGCCATTCTCCAGTTGACAGGCACTCACATTGTTTCTAACTCACTGGTACCACAAAAGGTGTTGATACATTTTTAAAAAAACATATATGTCCCAATATCTTCATTTTGTAGATTAGAATGCTGAAGCTCATTGAGTACCTTGTTCAAAGTCATATAGGCAGGAACGTTCAGATTTGTGATTTCAGCCAAATTCTCTTATTCTAAAGATACTCAGTTCTTTTCCCTTCCCCTTCATTTCACCTAATTATGTAATTCTTTCCTCTTTTCTTTTAGTTGCTAAATAATCAAGTAAACCCCTTTCTTCTTCTCTTCAGCTTGTCTTATATTATGTTAAACTCCAAAATGATGAAAATAGGTAACAAGAACTTGAGAGTGAGGACAAGAATCCATGAGAATAAAGGCAACTATAATATGTACAAAAGATAGAGTAGTAGATCTGAAGTAAGGAAGATCAAATACTTGTGACTTATGTGACCCTGGCCAAATAATTTTAATTCTATTTGCCTCAGTATACTCATCTATAAAATGAGGAAATAATGACATTTATAGAGTAGCTAGGTGGCATTGTGGTTAAAGACCTGAATTCAAATTTGACCTCAAACACTTAACTAGCTATGTGACTCTGATCAAGTCACTTAACTATGTCTGCTTCAGTTTCTTCATCTATAAAATGAGTTAGAAAAGGAAATGACAAACTATTCCAGTATTTCCACCAAGAAAACCCCAAAAGAGTCACAAAGACTGAGATACAACTGGAAGATGATTAAACAACAATACAAAATAACTCCAGGCTTGTTGAAGAAAAATTAGATAATATTTGTAAAGTATTTTGCAAATCATAAAGAATCTATAAGTGCTATTATTATGAAAATAAATTAGGAAAAAATAAGTGAATCAGCAGTGTACTGATTTTATTTTTAAAAAAAGAAAGTGGAACAAAAAAAACCCCAATCTTAAAAAATAGATACATTGCAAAAATATAATCCTAATCCTCATAATGTGAATGGATTAAAGAATCTAATGAAAAAGAGATACTGCATAAGGTTACAAAACTACACAATGTATAGATGACAAGAAAAACACCTAGCAAAATCTCTTTAAACAGATTAAAATTTAGGGGATGGAATAAAATTTACAATGCATTAGATGAATTCAAAAAAGCAGGATCCAAAAAGTAGGAATTTCAACCATTCCATCAGAGAAAAAAACTCAATATAGACATAAACAAAGAAATTACATCACACTGAAAGGAAACATGAAAAACAAACTAATATCAACATTAAATTTGTATGCTCCAAATGCCATATACGATTCTAAATTTATTAAAGAAAAAAATTACTCAAAATACAGAGAGATAGTAGCAAAATGGTGTCAGGAAACTTTAATGTAATTCTTTCAGTTTTAGGTGAATTTAACAGAAAAATAAACAATAGCAAAAATATAGAATTGTACAAATTGCTGTAAACTATAGCTACAAAATTTCTTCTAAACAGATCTGTTATCCAAATTTCTCAACACCAACTGGAATTTTTAGAAAAATTGACCATGTTTTAGGATACAAATATATTGTAAATAATGTTTTTAAAAAAGTATTAATAAACACATTCTTTATAGCTAGGTAATGCAGTGGACAGAGTGCCAGATCTGAAGTCAGCAATATGTTTTCCTGACTCCAAACCTGGCCTCAACCCCAGACAAGACTAGAATAAAAAGTTAAGGTTTAAGCCCACTCTTCTTAGGCACTATCAAAACCCTATTTACTGCTATATTTACTAAATGTGTAATCCTGGGCATGTCATTTAGTTTTGTTTGCCTATCTTTCCTCATCTGTAAGGTAAATTGGAGAAGAAAATCTCAAACCACTCCAGTATCTTTGTCAAAATGAACAAACTAAGAATCAGACATGATAGAAAATGATTAAATAACAAAATTACAAATTATAATGTGATGAAAATGTAATCAGTTCAAGGAGTATAAACAAAAACTTCAAAAAAAAGTTTTGCAGAACTGAGATATCTTTAACCAAATTAATGAGAGAGAGAGAAAGACAGATGGAGAGACAGAGAGATGAAGAGAGAGGCAGAGACAGAAAGACAAAGACAGAGACTGACAATGACAGAGAGAAAAGAATAATATCTACAAAATTCTAAGGGTGACCAAGTAAAGTTCTTAAATCAACTTCAGAAAGTGAAATAAAACTAGCTATAATAAAATTCCTAAAGAAAAATATATTTAGTCCTGATGAATTCACAGAATTCTATCAAACTAATTACATAAATGCTTCTAAATACCTAAGGAAAAAAAACACACCACTAGACTCCTTTTCTGAGACATAGACCAGAGAAAGATATATATATATATATATATATATATATATATATATATGATATATGCAATAGACCAGAGAAAGATATATACATATATATGTAGAAAAGCTATAGACCAATATCATTAATGAATATCAATTTTAAAAGTCTAAATTCAATCCTTTTAAATAAACTACAGAAATTCAACCATGAAATAATTCATTATGATGAAGATGAATTTATACCATAAAGATAGATATATAAGTGGTTCAATACTAAACACAATTAAAATAATCATACTTAAAATAAAAAATTCAAAACCACGTGTTATCTCAATATATGAAGAAAACATCTTTTCAAAAGCACAACACTCATTTATGATAAAAACACTATAAAATACAGGAAAAGGGCATTTTTCATATAACAAAAGTATCTAACTAAAAATCCAAAGGAAGTTTCATTTTCAGAGAGGATACATTAAAAGATTTCCAAATAAATAAAAAAATAAAGAAGTGGTTCTCCCAACCACTATTTGATATTGTTATGGAAATAGTAGCAATAAGACAGGAAAATAAATTAAAAGAACAAAGATAAACAAAAAACAGATAATACTATGGTCTATTATCTATGACATAAAGGTTTCGATGCCTTTATTTAGAAAATTTAGAAAATACCAGGGAATCCATTAAGATGCCCATTAAGAAAATTAACAGCTTGAGCAAAATTTCAGGCAACAAAAATAAACCCTTAAAACGCATTAGCATTTCTACATACAAAATTATTAATGTAATAGTAACAAGATGTAAGAGGGAAGAATTAGATTCCATATAACTGGAAAATATATAAATATCTCAGAATCAGTCTACCAAAACACATTCAGTATTGGCACATATTGACTACTTCTTTCAGAAGATCAAAGGTACACCTTTAAGAACATGAAAAACACAATGGTACTTTCAGCTCTCAAAACTTACTATAAAGCAATAGTCATCAAAATATATTCTAGAAATCAAAATTATCTATAATCACATAAAAATGCTCCATTACTATTGCTTAGAGAAATACAAATGAGGTGGTACCTCATTACCATCAGAAAAAGAATATGACAAATATTGGAGGGGATATGGGAGAACTGGGTTACTAACACATTGTTTGTGAAATTATGAACTGATCCAATCATTCTGGATTTGGCACTATGATTAGAGAAATTCAAATTAAAAAATCTTGAGTTATCATTTTACACCTACCAAATTGGGTAAAATGATAGAAGTGGAAAGTGACAAATATAGATGAGGATGTGGAAAAATTGAAATACTGATTCATTAATGGTGGATTGTGAATTGATCCAAACATTTTGAAGAGCAATCTAAAATTAAATCCAAAGAATTATAACCCAAACCCTAGATCCAGCTATATCACTATTTGGTCTATTTCCAAAGATGATTAAAGAAAAAGGAAAAGCACCTCTATGTTCTAAAATGTTTATGGTAGTTCTCTTTGTTATGGCAAAGGACTGGAAATTACAGGAATGTCCATCAATGAAAAATTGCTGAACAAGTTGCAATATATGATTGTAATGGAATACTATTAGGTTATAAGAAATGATGATTTCAATGGTTGTAGAAAAACATGGAAAGATTTGAATGAAATAATGAAAAGTAAAATAAGAAGAATTGAGAAAACATTGTATACAGTAACAAGCATATTGCTTTAAGAATGATTTTGAGCGAATAAATTATTTTGTCTATTATAAATAGCCAAATTTACTATAAAGAACATATGAATAAAGATGCTATTTGCATCCAGAAAAAGAATTGTCAAGTGAAATAATTTTACATATGGGTGTGAGAGAGAGAGAGAGAGTGTGTGTGTGTGTGTGTGTGTGTGTGTGTGTGTGTGTACATCTTTGTTTACTGGGAGCCATCTCTAGAATGGAGGAGAGAGAAAAAAAGAAAAAAGAAATTTACATGACAATTTTATTATATATTTTAAAGGAACAGCAAAGTAGATTTGCAGTTTTATGTGCAATCATTTTTATTACTGTACTATGTTATATAAATGTTTGTTTCATTCCACAGATTAAAAATAAAACACACAAACAAATAAAAAAAAGAAAGTGATTTACAATGAACTGGAAAAAAAACTGTTACAATTTGGTTTTACATGTAATTGGAAAAATATTTAAATATTCTAATCAAAGAAAAATTAGAAACAATGGAACAAAATAATAATTTATTGTGAAACAACTAAAAACTTCTAGAAAATCTGGAAATCAGTCTAGTACAAATTAGGCTTATGCCATATCCTACAATAAATTTTTAATGGATATGTGATCTGAATATTAAATAGCATGCATGCTATTTTTAAAAAATAAAAGATCATATCCCTTTTACAGCTAAAGTAAGAGATACATCCTTGACCAAACTATGAATAGCAGTTATTAAATAATACAACAAATAAAATTTTGATTCTGTGAAATTGTAAAACTTTTGGAGAAACAAAATTAATTCACCTATGGTAAGAGGAGAAACAATCAAATGAAGGAAAATGTTCCATCAAAATTTTTGGATAAAGTTTTTCTCTCCAAGATATGCAGAAAACATATATGTATATATATACAGAGAGAGAGAGATAATGATCAAATATGCTTATTAATAGACAAATGTTCAAAGGGTATAAATAAATAGATCTTTAAAAGAATTGCAAAATATTAACAACCACATGAAGAATGTTTGAAATCACTAATAGTAATAGAAATCCAAATCAAAACAACCCTGACATTTTACCACATACTCTGCAAATTGACAGAAATGACAAGATATGGGAATATTCAAAGTTGGTGGAGTTGTGGGAAGATGGACACACTAATACATTGTTGATGGTGCTGTAAATCAATATAACTATTTTTAAAAAGCAATTTGTAATTATGCAAATAATCCTTTGACTCAGAAGTTTCACCCCTTTATACCAAGGAGACCATGTTAAGGAGAAATATATACAAAACTCATATACAGAAAAATATATAAGCACTTTAGTAATAACAAAGAATTGTAATTCAAGTAGAGTGTGAGGAATGGTTAAACAAATCATGATAATGAACGCAATGGACTATTACTTCCTGAGGTGATTCAGAATTGTTTTGACTTGGGTTTCTCTTATTATTAGTGATTTCAAGAATCATCAAGAATATGATAAATAAAAAGAATCTTGAAAAAATGTACACAATCTGATGAAAAATATAATAAGTAATTTCAAGAAACCAATATGCACAATAACTATGTCATAAACAGAAAGAAAACCACAAGATTAGATGATACCTCACCCCACTCTTTTAGTGGGATGTGGTCCATAGCATATATTTTTTAACTCTTTCAATGTATTGATTAGTTTGGTTGAATTTTTTTCTCTTCTTATTTTTTAATTTAAAAATATTATTTATTATATGGTTTGGTTTTCTAGAAGGCAGAATCAGGAATAGTGGGGAAAGTTTGGATTATTTAAGACATAATCAATAAAAACATTTTTTAAAATTCTGTTTAAGATTTCTGTTTGTAAATATTGTAAATCATCCCCAACCAAGGGTTTGATTTCTTTGATTGTGGTTTTAGAATTTTCATCTTTAAATGAACATATTCAACTATCTAGTTTTAAGCAAAAACATCAAATATATCATTGAAACTGATTTATATGGGGGAAGTAGAGAAATTTGCACCTTAGATTTTAAAATTTTACTTTATTGTTGCCTGGATAATTTTTGCTTTCAGAAAGTGATTGCATCTAATACAGATCTTGTAGGTCATATGACTTAGATCAGTACCTACTACTGAAAGTAGCAATAAGTAGCAGTACTTAAGTAGCTTTAAATGAAATTTAAATTTTAGAACTTTATCATATTCATTTGCAATTATAGAATAGTCCATTATCTCTTAAAATGAAACGTGAAAATAACTCTATAACTATTAATTAGAGAAGGCTTTTTTGACGCTTTTCTCTTTAAGAAGACAGGAATTATACAAATCCAAGAACATCTTAAATCCTTTGTTCCTTGTTAAAACTGTGGCTATGCTATTTCATGGATAACTAAAAGGTTCACTTATGTGAGCCATATGATTTAGTACATACTACTTTGCTTAAGTAGCAGTACCTAATTAGCTTTAAATGAAATTTAAAATTTAGAATTTTTAATCATACTAAGCTGCAATTAGAGAAAAGTCTGTTATAGTCTATTAATACAGTAATTATATTACAGTATTTTCATTTCCTTTATTTCACTTAATTAGATCAATAGTTCAAATTAAAATAAGGAACAATAGATCTACATGTTTTAATCAATTGCTACAAGTATCCATAATATTATTGAAGAGATTCTGTGATCATTTAAGAAACCCCCAGACATGAAGTAGCCAAAAGAAGTAACCCTGCACTAAGCAGCATATGCCTAAAAATTATAATTTGAAAATTTCATTTTCAAGCTAAAAGCATGAAATGTTTTATTATTTTACAGAAACATAAAAATAGCTATATTACAATTAATTAGAAAAGGTACTTTAAGTACATTCCTCTTTAAGAAGACTGGAATGATACCAAAAGAAAATTCATCTGCTAAGTTTAATATAGAATCCAAAAGCATTTTAAATCATTTGTCACTTGTTACAACTCTGGCTATGCTATTTCGTAATGCCAAAAAGTTCACTTACATGATCCATCTGTCATAAATTCAATCTGCAAAATCTGCAAAAGGCTGAAAGCTTTTTTTATTCTTGAGAAACCAAAAAAAACCCTGCTACAATAAAATATAAATCAGACTTGACTTCTTAGAATTACATTTCAACCCCCCTCTTCAATTTATAGTTTTCAAAGATGAGTCGAAATTACAATTCATGGACTAACAATCAAAATATCAAATTATATAAAGTTTTTTATTAAGATGATATCAAGTTAAAATTAAAAGATAATCTAAAATGTAATTATCCTATGAAGTATTCTATAAATATCTGACAAATTGTACTTAAGTTCATAGTTACTAATAGTTGCTAACATTTGTATATAACAATTACTATCTCTACGCTGATGATTCTCATAATACATATCTTGCTCTTAAATTTTGGCTAATTTCTAAACTAGTGTTTTCAACTACCTTTGAGATATCTCAAACTCGATGTCCAGTAGACATCTTAAACTCAGTTGTCCAAAATAGAACTCATTATCTTTCTCTCTAAATCATAGAGGACAACACTATCATCCTAGTCCTTCAGGCTCCAAACCTAGAAATAATGCTACATTCCTCACTATCTCTCATCCCCCTTATCCAAGCTGTTTCTAAGGTCTGTCACTTTCACTTCAGAAGCATCTCTCAAATAAGCTCTCTTCTCTCTTCTGATATTGCCATCATTCTAGTGGAGGCCCTTATCACCTCATGCCTGGATTATTACAATAGTCTACTGATTGGTCTGCTTGCTTCAAGTCTGTTCCCTTTCCAATTTATCTTCCATTCAGACATTAAAGTGATTTTCCTAAACTGTGGGTTTATACAGGTCACACACATTCAACCCCTACTCAATAAACTCTATTAGCTTCCTATGCCCTACAGGACCAAATACAAAATGCTCCATTCATCATTCAAAGTGCTTTATAACCTACCCATTTTATACCTTTCCAATTTTCTTATACATTACTTTCTGACATATACTGTTCAATCCAATGACACTGGTGTCCTGATTCTTCCATGAATAATCTATTGGTTCCAGTCATTTTCTCTGGCTATCCCTCATGGCTGGAATAGTCTCTGACTACTGCCTCCTTTTAAGTACCAACTAAAAGCCCATCTTCTATGGTAAAGCCCTCTCTATTGCCCCTTAACTCCATTGCCTTCCCTCTGTTACTATTTCCTATTTATCCTTCATATAGTTTCTTTGCTTATATTTGTTTGCATATTATTTTGCTCATTAGATGGTGAGCTCCTTGAGAACAGGGACTGTCTTTTGCCTCTTTTTGTATCCCCAACACTTAGTATATAGTACCTTGCATATGATACTTACTTAACGCTAATTAACTGATTAATGTAGTGCTTTGCCATTTTAATCTCATTTAATCTGCACAACAACTCTCAAAGGCAGGTGCTATTATTATTCCCATTTCACAGTTGAGGAACCAATGTCAGAGGTAGTATTTGAATTCACATCTTCCTGACTCCAAGCCCTGCTCTAAAGCTATTAAACTAACTACCTGCCTAAGATTGCAGATATAATCTATCTAATTAAATAGAACCCATGTATTAAAATCAAGTTAACAGTATTTATTTTGTTTGCTGTGTGTCCAAAAGAGGTTATAAAAACCAATCTACAAATATCTGTAAGTGTTAGATGCTGAATGGCACACGGAAAAATATAGTATAGAATCTTCCAATTCCAGAAAATTGCAAAAGAGGTATGACAGTTCCTGCCCTGGAACAACTGTGCTTTGGTCATTATTATATTAGAATGGATAACAAAAAACAATTTTAGTGGAGAAAAGGAATTAGTCTTTGAGAGTATTTTCTGGCATTGGTTCTACTATTTGACTTCAGAACACTGAAAGTGTACTAATGAAGTTTTATGTATTTGCAAGAGTTCTAAACTCCAACTAGGTGCAAGTCACCTTCAGCAAGCTTTTCAAATTAAGACTGGTTTCAGCTCTTAGAATGTATTTTTATCAATGCTACATATTTAAACATTATTTTATTATTGATTCATGAAGAGTTCTTATTCTTTTGTTATTAAAATCAGGAGCAAGGGTGTGGTGGTAGAGGCTTGATTTTTTTTTTTTTTTTAAAAGGAATGCAGTTTCAATCCAGTTAGGTAGCACAGTGGAGAGAGCACCAGCTCTGGTGTAAGGAGGACCAAGTTCAAATCCATCCTCAGACATTTAATTAGCTACAGGCAGGTCATTTAACTCCAAAGGTCTCCACACACAAATTAAGGCAGTTTCACAAATGGTGTATATTATATAATGAAGGAATAATAGTAACCCACTGGGAGGTATTGATTTTTCCAGAAAGATATATAAATGTTTTGCCTAGATTCTAGCCATCCTAAAGAGACAAAATTCATATGAAACTTTCAGAGACTAATTTATTAATCAAGACTGAAGATACCTTATTTCATAACTGAATTAATTTCATCTAAATGAGGCATTTATTTTGATATATTGTGTGTCCCAGGATCTCAAATAAACCATCTGCTATCTGAATTTCTATACAATAGTCATTAGATCTACCATTAAAACTGACAGAAGTACAAACTAAAAAGTTACAGGAGATAATTCTTGGCACTTGAAAAGACATGAAAGAGAAGTTAAACTGGAGCCTCTACTAAAAGAGATACTGTCATTATAGCAATGTAAGGAAAAGTTTGTTAGACTTGAATTATCTCAATTGATCCCAGGAGCACATTAGATGAGGCACTTTTCCATACCTTGAAAAAGAAAGGCTTTACTTCCATTGTGCAGCCCAGGGACCTGGAACACTCCTACTGTGGACTCTCCCAGCTCTAAATCGGTCAAGAAGTCGATTTTCAAGGAGGGATCAACTCCAATTCCCCAAACTGAAGATGGGAAATAGACGTTGACGAAGGATAAGAGAGAAAGAAAAAGCACCATCAAAATAAAAGTCTTCGACCCTACGGGACAGCAATTATATTGGAAACTAACAAAGGTAGGCAGGTGACTATCCCTTCCCAGAATCTCACCTGTGTTCACGAATCTGGCTTAACAATAATTTAACACTCAGTCCTAATTCCACTAAATATCTAAAAAAATCTTGCTATCTGCAAAGTATCCCTTTGCTCACAGGGTAAAATACGGGGCAGGAACGTCCTTTAAATTTCAGAATGGGAGGGGGTACTAAGTAGCCTTTCCTTCCCCATTCCTGGGCCTTTTCAGTGCGACAGATAGGATAGCACTGGCTCATATTTTCATTGCTGGCTTTCCAGAACCGCCTCACGTTGGCTCTGCTTCCAGTGTCTACAGAGCCTAATGCAGATTGCTTTTCCCTCAGCCCAGCCCAGTCGGCACTGACCTGCTCGGAGACAGAAGATCAAACAGAATGTGGTCACTAAGATTGGAGACTCCATGGTGTGGATCTTTCAGTTCATCTTCTTCCTCTTAAGGAAAAATTAAAAAAAACCTCTTAGAATAAAAATAAGTAAACGTCTACCCCCCTCCCTTTGTTCCTTAATGTTAATTTTTAAAAATAGAGGAAGGCAGTTCCTTAAGAAATAAAAGGCATAAAGCTGTCAGGTCCTTGAAGAAATTGGACTCTCCGGTGTGCACATCATTCCCACATAGAGAGGGGCAAAGGGTAAAAAGAGGGAGGGGTCAGATCTAGACTGGGATCTGTTCTACTGAGGAATGAGAGAGAGAGAGAGAGAGAGAGAGAGAGAGAGAGAGAGAGAGAGAGAGAGAATGGAAAGAAAGAAAAAGAGGAAAGCTCGGTAGTGGGGGTGTTGATGGGTGTGGGTGGCAACAAAAATTCCCTCTCCCGCTGCAGCCAGAACCTGTGATGAAGGAAGAGACGGTGGGAGGAGAGCCCAGAGATGCACGAAGAAGAGATTGCCCTTTCAGGGAGGGGCGAACACGCGGGAGGGCGGGGAGGAAAGGAAAGGGAATAAAAAAAAAAAAAAAAAAAAAAAAAAAAAGCGGAGAAGAGCTTCCTCGTCCCTTTCCTCCCACCGCAACAGATTTCGGGAGCAACTGTAGCCTCCTCCTCTTCCCTCCCACCATCCTGGAGAAATGCCACTCTCCTCCTCCAGCTTAAAAAGAACTAACACCAAGGTGCTAAGTTTAAAAAGAGCCTCCTCCCCTTCTCCCTATCCCACCCCTGTTCACTAAACCCAGGAAAAGGGACCACCTAGTTATACCGAGTCCCTTTAGGAATTTGGAAAGTAAATTGCTCGCTAGTCAGAAAAGAAAGAAATACGCAAAAGCTGCCCTACAGTTCTCTCATATCCGTGGCAGCTCCCAAGAAATTGAGGACACCTCTCTGAGAACGCAAGACAGACAGGTAGAAGGTCAGGCTGATCTGGAAACAGAACACGACCTTGACGTGCGACTTGAAAAACAGAAAAAATGATTAGTAAGGAGTAAAAGAGAGCCCTGGGGAAGCTGCAAACATTGACAGACTGGGTACGGATGCTGGAGATATTCCAAGGGAAAAAGGAAGCACAGTGAGTGGTGAACTCGGTTGCAGAACAGTCTGGAAGCTCAGAACCTCTGCCAAACGAGGAGTTGAGGAAAGAGATATCTCTCTGACTAGGAAGGAACTCTGAGCAGGTGGGCCTGGAGGATGGAGCCAGAGCACCTGCTGAACATAGCAGTCTCATTGGTTTAGAGATCACAGCCTTGTCTCTCTGCTAACATTCTTGTAGGCCTTGGATTCTATTAATACAGAAACTGGGAATGGATGCAAATTGCAAAGGATGTCTCCTCACAGGATCCAAGACCACATTTTTCAAAATTGCCCTTAATTGTCCAGGTGATTATTGTCAGAGACCAAATATACCTATAATCCTTCATCAGAACAAACTTCAAAGACGATTGAATGTCTAAAGGGATATCCAGCTTCATAAACAAGGTACAGGTAGATTCTAAAAATCTCCCTTCCTCCATAATTACAGAAATCAAAATGCCTATCGTCTTGGTAAGTATTAGAAAAGGATCCAACAAAATTAAAGCAAAAATAGGTCTAATTAAAGAGATAAGAAAGGAAGCTACATCTTGTTGAAAGGTGCCATAAATAATGAAGTAATAGCAATACTAAAAATATATGCACCAAGTAGTACAGATTCCAAATCCTTAGAGGAGAAATTAAACCTGTTACAGGAAAAAATAGACAGCAAAACTATACTAGTGGGGAATCTTAAACTCCCTCATTCAGAACTAGATAAATCTAACCACAAAATTAACAAGAAAGAAAATGAGGTGAATAGAATTTTAGAAAAATTAGATAGATAGACCTCTGGAGCGTGCACAAAAATTGATCTTGTATTAGGGTATTAAAAAAACCTTCACAATCAAATGCAGAAAGGCAGAAATATTAAATGTCATCTTTTCAGATAATGATGCAATAATGCATGTAATAAAGGACCATGAAAGATAGAATAAAAACTAGTTAGAAACTAAATAATCTAATCCTAAAGAATGAGTGGGTCAAACAACAAATCCTAGAAGCAATCAACATTTTCATCCAAGAGAATGACAATAATAAGATAATATATCAAAAATTATGGGATGCAACCAAGAAGTTCTTAAGGGAAATTGTATATCTCTAAATGCTTACATGAATAAGATAAAGAGGAGATCAATAAATTGGCCAAGTATCTAAAAAACCTAGAAAAAGAACAAATTTAAAATACCTAATTAAATATCAAATTAAAAATTCTAAAAACCAAAGGAGATATTAGTAAAAGCAAAATAAGAAAGCTATTAAACTAATAAACAAAACTAAGAGCTCATTTTATGAAAAAAACCTAAGAAAAGAAATCAACTTTTGGTTGATTTGACCTTTAAAAAAAGAAAGAAGAAAACCAAATGGCCAGGATTAAAAATTAAAAGGACAAATTCACTACCAAATGAGGAAGAAATTAAAACAATAATTAAAAGCTATTTTGTCCAGTTGTATGATGATAAATTTGACAATCTAAATGAAATGGATAACAATTAAGAAAAATATAAATTACCCAGATTTATAGAAGAGGAAATAAGAAAAGATGTCAGAGTTAATGTCATACCACTAGGTATTGTGGTGTACACTGTAATACATACTACAAACAAAACAAAACAAAAACCACATTTCTAATTTGTTTTTTATAAGCTCTTGGTGGGGGGAGGATGATAGTTAGGATGTGGGACATGTTAACTATTAGACCTAGCTTACTACACAGAGGCTTCAAGGAATTTTTTCTTGAGTGAGATCTGGCTGGATCGTTCTCTCTCTCTCTCTTTCTTTCTCTCTCTCTCTCTGTCTCTCTCTATGTGTGGGTGTGTCTCTCTCTCTCCCCCTCCCCCCCCTTTCCCTCTTGAATTGTGTAAGAATCAATATTCTCATCTATTTAATTTCTCTGATTTCTAGGGTTTTTTGCTTGCAAAAATGAGTTTACTTGCTATATGTCAGTTTCTTCCCAGAGTAATCAATCACCACTAATGAAGAGAGTCTTATGCAAATAGTCTTTGAACCTTAGGTTACATATATAAACTAAAGCTTTAAAAAACCATATGATCATCTTTCTAAAATTACATAGTAAATCCACTGCAAATAATTGCTGTTCTCAGGATATTCCTAAATATCGATATCCAGAAGTAATTTCTGCCTTTTGAAATTTGGAATTTTCAAAAGTTATTCATATATTATCTTAATTTTTATTCTTTAAAATAACAAAAGAGTTTCTTTTAACTCTTCATTAGCAAAAAAAATCATATTATCATGTTTTAAAAATGTCTTCGAAAATAAAAAATCCATTTCTCTTCAAGATTCAGAAAAATAAGGTGGTTAGTATTTATTGTCCAGTAATCATTCAAATAAAATTCTAACTAATTAAAAAAACTTCTCAAATCATTTAGAATGTCCCCAAAATTAAATAGTTCCTAATTTCATTTTTTGAAATACATTTTTATTG
Source organism: Sarcophilus harrisii (assembly GCF_902635505.1). NCBI lineage: Eukaryota > Metazoa > Chordata > Mammalia > Dasyuromorphia > Dasyuridae > Sarcophilus > Sarcophilus harrisii. The sequence continues at coordinate 66,991,366 of NC_045430.1, read as the reverse complement.
ATATTGATTTTTTTCTTATCTTATAGCACTAAAATTATGCCCAATAACCATTCCCCTTTGACTCCTAGAGAGCAAGCCCATATTTCACATGATCAAAAAAAAAAAAAAAAAAAAGAGAGAAATCATCAAAACTACTTAATATGGGTCAAAGACTGATGCACTATGTACCATATGTATGGAATGTTCATTGAGGATTGAGGAGGAGAGGTCTCATATTTCTTCTTTGCAACCTTGCCTGTTTTTATAACTTTGCAAATTAAGTTTTGGTTTTCCAGATATGGTTTTTCTTTCTGTTTACGTTGTTTTAGTCACTGCTTATGTTGCTTTCTTTTGTCTTCTTAATTCATTCTCTATCATTCGTATAGATCCTTCTATTCTCTATTATCTCTGTATTCATCATATTTACCATTTTCTAGCGCACAACATATTTCATTACATTCATTCATAACCTATTCTTTAAAGATTATTTTGTTTACATTTTTGTAAACTTATTCAGTTATTTACTATCACCAAAAGTGTTATTATAAATATTTTTGTATATATGGAGGATTTCTCTTTATCAAGGTTCTCCCTGGGATATAAACCCAAGAAACTCTGGATCAAAGAATATGGGCATTTTAAGCACTTTAATTGCATATTCTAAATGATTTTCTGAAATTGTTATACTCATTACAGTGCCTTACTGTGCCTATCTATCTTTCCACAATCCCTCTAACATTGACAGTTTCGGTTTTGTCATCTCTACCAATTACCAGAGTATAAATTTAAAATCTCAGTGTTGCTTTGATTTTTCTTTTATTAGTGATGTGGAGCATTCCTCTGTTTAACTCTTAATAGTTTGCAACTCTTCTTTTAAGAACTGTTTGTTTGTTCATATCCTTTGACTACTTATCTGTTGTATATATGTTTCTCTGATACATGTTATAGACAATGTTTCTTAAGCTTTTTAAGTTCTTAATATTTAAGGGAGTATTTTTAGTTGAATCTGTATGAGTATTTTTCCTTTTTTGGTAGATTGACTTCCAAATGTTTTATGAGTTTTATGGCTATTCTAAATGGGATTTCCCAGCATATTATTGCTTCTTCAAGTATTATCATGTCAAAATTCTATTCATCTTTTGAAAGTTTATTTTGTAGCTTGCAATTTTACTTTCTCTTGAATAGCATCTTTGCTGATTCCTCAACATTTTCTAAATAGCTAATATAATCAGAAAAATAGGGAGAGTTTCGTCTCTTCTTTATCTACTTTTATTCCTTCAATTTCCAAAGGTTTATCCAAAAAAGTAGAAAAAGTTTTATTGGAAAAGTTTCTAGTGTATCCAAATTACATGTAAATCTATGATTTTAGGTAAATATATTTTATGATTTAAAAGTTCCCTATATGCCACTCTTTTTTTTTTTAACATAAATGAATGTGGCACATTTTTCAAAGAATTTTTATAAATCTATTGAGATAATCATGTAGTTTGGAATTTTTCTAAAAATATGTCTATGTTGGACTGCTTTATTAAGATTAAAATATCTCTAAATCCCTGGCTTAGTCCCAACTTGGTCATAATGAATGATTTCTTGATGAATTATCAAATTATGTTTCACAAATTATAAAAATTAAACTGATATTCATAAATATATTCATCTATAGTTCTCAAATGCTTCATCTTTGTCTGAGTTGGGCATCAAGACATATACATCTTATAAAAGGAAAGTAGTAGGGTGATTTCTTTCTCAATTTTTAAAAATAATGTATAATAGGAGGAATTTATGGCCAAAGAAGAACTAGAAAACATGAAATGTAAAATAGATCATTACATTAAATTTAAAAGTTTTTGTACAAACAAAACCAATGCAGCCAGAATTAGAAAGGAAGCAGAAACATGGCAAATTTTTTTACAGCCAATATTTCTAATAAAGACCTTATTTCTAAAATAAATAGTGAATTGATTCAAATTTATAAGAATACAAGCTATTTCCCAGTTGCTAAATGGTCAAAGGATATGAACAATTTTCAGAGGAAGAAATTAAAGCCATTTCTAGTTATATGAAAAAGTGGTCCAAATCACTAGTGATTAGAGAAATGCAAATTAAGATCACTCTAAGGTGCCACTTCATACCTCACCTCCCAGATTGGCTAAGATGACAGAAAAAGATAATGATAAATGTTGGAGGAAATTAGGAAAATTGCGACACTGAATGCATTGATGGTAGAGTTGTGAAATGGACTAATCTTTCTGGAGAGCAAATTGTTGCTATGCTCAAAGGTCTATAAAACTGTGCATATTCTTTAATCCAAGCAATGTCCTTACTGGGTCTGCATCCCAAATGGATCATTAAAAAAAAGGAAAAGGACCTATATGTGCAAAAATGTTTGTAGCAGGCCTTTTTGCAGTTGGGGAATGACTGAGTAAATTATGGTATATGAATGTTAGGGAATATAATTGTTCTATAAAAAATGATGAGCAGGCTTATTTCAGAAAAGCCTCGAAAGACTTACATGAATTGATGCTAAGTAAAGTGAGTAGAACCATAAGAACATTGTACACAATAACAACATATGATGATCAACTGTGATGGTTTTGACTCTTTTCAACAATTAAGGGATTCAAGGTAATTCCAATAGACTTGTGATGGAAAAAGCTATTTGCATGCAGAGAGAGAACTATAGAGATTGAATGTGGATCAAACCATAAATTTTCAACTTTTTTGTTGTTTGTTTTTTTCCCCTTTCTTGAGCTTTCCCCCTCCCCCATTTTGATCTGATTTTTCTTGCACAGCATGATGAATATGGAAATATGTTTAGAACAATTGCATGTGTTCAATCTATATTGGATTGCTTGTTGTCTAGGGGAGGGTGAGGGTAAGAGGAAGAAAAAATTTGGAACACAAAGTATTGCAAAGGTGAATGTTGAAAACTATCTTTGCATGTATTTGGAATAAAATAAAAAGCTATTAAAAGAATAATGTATAATATTGGTACTAATTATTCTTTAATGGTTTTATGAAACTCACTTGTGAATCCATCTAGAACAGGAGTTTTTTCTTGGTTAGTTCCATTATAGGTAAAGACAAGTAATTCAGTGGATAGACTATTGAACCTGGAGTCAAGATAACTGAGTGAAAATCTGGCCTCAGATACTTGAAAGCAGTGTGACCCTGGGCAAGACATTTAAGATTGGTTTGCCTTAATCCACTGGAGAAATAATAGCAAACTACTTTAATATCTTTGACAGGAAAACTCCATAAAATGGAGTCAAGAAAAGTTGGACATGACTGAGTGACTGAATAACAATAACAATCCATCACAGATAATTTTCTTTTCTTTTGTCATGGTGTTATATAAGATATCTAGTCTTTTGTTAGTTTAGATATTTTACATTTTAAAAAACAATTCCTCCATTTCTTAGAGATGTGCTCTCCATTAGGGTGAGCCATTCAAACTATTGGCTCACCATCAAGATTATTCTGAATTTATCCTAAGTAGGTCATTCAAAAATTCAATAGTTTGAATTATGGAGTCATTAAAATCTCCTGTCACTATTGTATTACTATGTCTTCTTGATTTTTTTGTTGTTGTGTGTAAATTTAGGTGCTAAAGTATTTAGAGCGGGCATTATTATTAATATTCATTTGTTGCCCATGATTTTCTTCTTTTCAATTCTAGCTCTTTTAACAATTTGAATGTTTGTTTTTGCTCAGTCTAATGTTATTATCGTAACTTCACCTTCTTTTAATTCACCCAATGTACAGTAAATTTCATTCCATTTTTTCCTATTATTTTTGATTTTTAGATATTTCTCTTATAAACTTCATGTTACATTTTCTCCTTACCCAACATATTGCTCTTTTTCATTTTGTTGTACTGTTTAATCCATTCATAAAGTTACTAACATTAGATTTACAGTTTTCTTCATTTCTCCACTATTTTTTTATTAAGATTTTTTCTCCATCTTTATCTATAAAAGTGATGTTTTCTAATCAGCTATTTTAGCTTAATCTGCTTTAAGGCAATTGTTTTCCAAACTGTTTTATTTTATCTCCTTCCATAGTTTTAGAGTTTTGCTTTATTTATAAATTCCTTTTTTATTTTTATAAATATCCAAATTAACTATAAAAAACACATGAAGAAAGATATTATCTGCATATCAAGAAAGAAATAATAAATAGAAGTATATTAAAATATATATATATATGTATTTATTTGAATCTAATGGTAACAACTTGGGGGGGATGAGTTTGGAGGGGAAAGGAAGAAAAAAGAAACTTTCATGATAACTTTGTATATATTTGAAAGGAATAGCAAGTTGTGTATAGTATATTTATAGTTTCATGTACAATCACCTTTGTTATTATACTATTATGGAATGCTTATTTTATTCCAAAAATTAAACATATATATATATATTTTATGTAGTTTACTAATTCTTCTCCTTTTTTATTTTCTCTCAATTGTCCTTTTGTAAAATTCCTTTTCTCTCCTCCCTTTAGTTTGTTTTGTTTGTTCATTTTGATTTTTGTTCTGCAGCTTTTATTTAAAAAGTTATTTTAATTCTTATTAGAATCCTAGTGTTAACTCAATGGAATTGATAGAAACAGTGCTTATGTGCTTGGGTTTACTCGTTTGGAGTTCACACCTTTGGGAGAATTCACACATTAGAGATCACACATTGGAGTTCACAAGTACGGGAGATTCACAAAGTTAATTTTGTAATTTTGTGAATTCACACATCCCATAATCCCACTCTCAGAAGAGGAGTCAACCTGTTGGAATCCTAGTGTCAACTCAACTTGAAACAAGGTGAAAACTCAAGGGTGATATCAGAATCCTGGTGTTAACTCAATAGAATTGATACAGTGTTTATTGGTTCATACCTTAGAGTGAATCCTTACAAGGTGATAAGTTGCTAATACTGATGGAAACGATGCTTGTGTCCATACCTTTAGAGAGCTCATAAGTATCTAAGTACTCAATGGAGTTCACACGTTTGGGAGAGTTCAGGGTTCAGAAAGAAACACTGAATTCACACCTCCCTTAGGGCCAGAGAGCACTCTGGGAGATGACCCAGAATCCCTCTCCCTCCAAAAGGCAGAGTTAACCTATCTGGTCCCTTCCATTCACCACTTTCTGGATCTCTCCACATCACCTGGCGATTATCTAGAGATAGTGGAGCTGCTTGCACTGGACATCAACCTTGAGTTTATACCTCTAAAAGAGCATAAAAATAGCTGAGTTAGTGAAGTGAGTTCAGTTGAGAAGATTGCCAGGACTCGGAGTTGGAGATAGACAGAAGCTGGAAGAAGCAAAGGACTAGCAACAAGAGCTCTCGGAACCAAGGAAAACTAACTGGGCTATTTTGGAAGACACAATAAAAGATTGGATTTTAACTCCTGGCTGTATTTGAGGTGATATTACTCTGAATCAAAACTAAGGCTGCCTCCAGAAAACCTCCCCAAGAAACCTGCTCCCAAAGAGAACCATCATATTTTAGAAAAGAAGAACACTACAGATTCCTTCTTCATCTATTCTAAATCTTTGTTCTTTTGATTCATGATCCTTATACTTATTTATTCTTTTTTAGTTTATTTTTCACTGAATTAAAATTTCTCTGATACTTTGATTTCCTTCTAAATATTGTTGTTGTTATTGTTGTTCAATCATATCTAACTTTCCATGACCCCATGGACTACACTATACTAGGTGTTTTCATCCTCCACTGTGTCTCAAAGCTTTTCATATTCATGCTCATTGTATCCATGATACTATTATATCCATCTCATTCTTTGTTATCCAATTTTCCTTTTGCCTTCCATCTTTGTCAACATCAGTGTCTTTTCTAATGAATCCTGTCTTCTTATTATATGACAAATTATTATATTTTATGATATTATATGATAATTATCATATTATGATATGATAATGAGATATTATATGACAAAATATCTAAGTTTCAACTTCAATATTTGATCTTCCAGTGAATAGCTTAAATTAATATCTTTTAAGTATTAACTAACGTATCCTTGCTGACAAGGGACTCTCAAAAGACTTTTCCAGCACCACAATATGATGGCAGCTTCACAATTTGAAAGCATTGATTCTGTGATGCTCAGCTTTTCTTATAATCCACTTCTTACAACCATTCGTTGCTATTGGAAAATCCATAATTTTTTAAATACATAGACTTTTGTTGTTAAAGTGATATTTCTGTTTTTTTACTACACTGTTCATATTTCCCATAGCTTTCCCTTCAAAAAGCAAACATTTTTTAATTTCATGGCTGCAGTAACCATCTGCAGTGATCTTTGACTCCCAAAATATAAAAATTGATGCTATTTCCATTTCATCTCCCTCTTTCTGGAAGAAAGTGATGGGACCAATTGCCAAGATCTTAGAGACTTTTTATGTCAAATTAACTTTTATACTCTCCTCTTTTATCTTCATCAAGAAGCTTAATTCCTCTTCACTTTCTACCATCAGAGTGATATCATCTGCATATCTGAGATTGTTGATACTTCTCCCAGCAACTCTAATCCCTGCTTTTGCTTCATCCATTCTGGCATTTCACATGATGTCTGCTGCATATGAGTTAAATAAATAAGATGACAATCATCCTTCTTTTCCAACCTTAAACCAGTTATTCTATGTTTCTATTTTATTCTATTCTAACTATTGCTTCTTGGCCCACATACAGTTTCCATAGAAGACAAGAAAGATGATGTCTTATAAATATTTTCTTTATATTGCCTACCAGAGCTTGTCACCTGTCCTACTTTATCTGTTATGCCTCATCCTTGGAAATACCAATTCCTGCAGGTTTCAAAGAATATAGAAGTATTGCTTCATGTTAAAAAATTTCCTGAGAGATATTATTTTACTGTCTTATTAATATCCAGTTATTAAATTAAAATTAAGGCTTTTTAATCTTTATTTCCTCATTCAGAGACTAGCTTCTGTAGCTCAGCCAGATAATCTCTGAAGGACAAAGCTGATAGAGGAGATTGTCCTAATTCTCAGGGAACATACTCCTTGATTTTGGGCAGGAATCTACCTAACTAGAAAAACTTATTTCTGTTTAAAGTATAAACAGAATTTAGGTTGAATTTTGCTTGTCAAGGGCACACCCTTTTCTAAAAATGTATAAAAATGGTTTTGTCTTTAGTTACTAAGAGAAACCACTGACCATCAATTTATTATTAGCTACTTTAATTATTAAATCCATTATTAATTATACAGAAATTCTCTCTCTCAGATTTTTCCTTCATCCTATCTATATCTTGAATGTTCAATTATTCACCACTTTTTACCCTCCCCTATGGTTTTTTTTTGGGGGGGGGGTTGACCATTTGCCATGAAATCTTATGAGTTCATACCTACTCACTCCTCTGAATATCACTTGCCCCTAAGGACTTTCTGATTTCCCTTTCCCTGAGCTAAATGGTGATTTCTTTAAGTAAAAAAATTCCTGAAGATTATACTCATTGTAAAATTCCTATATGTATTATAAAATATGTCTCTCCATGGAACTATAATTTAGTATAACTCCTTTTTACTAAAGAAATGAGATTTTTGTCTTTTTCTCCCTATTTCAGTTCTTACCTTTTTCTTTACCTTACTCCTCACCCATTTTCATGTGAGTTCTCTTTTTCCTGAAAGACTACAGAATTATTTTTCCTTCATTATCAATGTTAACTTGATTCTCTTCCCCTTCCATATTCTTTTTCAATTCTTCCCTTGAATGTATTCTAAAATTTCTGCAGATTAGTATCACAAATTAATTCAAGCCTAGTTAAGTGTTGTGAAGCTTAATCTTTAATGTTTTAGGGAAAAAAAGACTAGAATGAAGCCAACAAGAAGAGTTAGTAGTTTTTATCATGCCTTTATTTCTTTATCCATAATTTGCTGCTTTAGGGATTTGGTGAGCTGAGATATTTTTCTCCTAATGGGACATCTCCTCTGATCTGTATTATCTGACATAAATTCTCATATGTATACTTTTGTTTTCTGCTTTGCCATATATTTTAATAAATGGGTTTCTTTGTTTTTTGCTATGTGTGTTCATTGTGGAACTGCCATTTGATGGGGAATGGGTCACATGCAAAATATAAAACTTGGGGTCAAAGATCCAAGCTATTGAGTCAAAAAATCACCGATAAAAATTATTAGAAAAACAAAATGTTGCCTGACAATAGCTAGGCATAGACCAAAATCTAATACTGTATACCAAGATAAGATTAGATGGGTACAAGATTTAGACATAAAGGGAGATATCATTAGCAAATCAAAGAAGCATCGACGAAATTACCTGTCAAATTTGTGAATAGGGGAATGATTCATAACCAAGTAAGAGACCAAAGCTCACAGAAAGTAAAATGGATAATTTAAATTACATAAAATTAAAAAGGCTTCACAAACAAAATTAATGAAGCCAAAATTGGGGGGGAATAAAGCAGAAACTGGGGTAAATTTTGGGAGTTTCTCTGATAAATATTTCATTCTTATATATATAGAGAGAAACTGTGCCAAACTTTAAAAAAAATAGCAGTCATTTCCCAATTCAGAAATGTCCAAAGAATATGAAAAGGTAGTTTTTTTCTTTTATTTTTATGGTATAAGAAGTTTCTTTAAATTTCTTTTATTTTCTTTTGGAAATTATGTTTTACTTTTTCTAATTACATATAAAGATAGTTTTCAACAGTCATTTGTTATAAAATTTTGAGTACCAAATTGTTTCTCCTGGATTCAGTTAAGCTAAAAGAGAGAAGCAGAGTTCTCCTCAGTTTCTCTCAGAAATAACACTTTATTAAATCTCTAAGTGTATTCTGGAGTGACAGAACCCACTAAACTATGGAGTAAAACAATTTCCAGCTTAAAATAATTCAGAAAGACTTCAGGAAAGGTTTGTCTTATTTGAGTAAAAGGGAAGGATGGCCCAATGCAGGCACAGTACAGGGAACTTAGCAGGAAGCTCTTAGCCACAGCATCAATCAGCAGTAGTGGTCTCTCAATCCTAGCCCAGTAGGCTAGTTGTGAAATCTGTGGCCTGATTGTAGAAAACAAATTGTGAGCCCTTGAACCCTGACACAATAGGCTTGACTAAACCAGGCCAATGTGGAAAAGCCCCAGTGTAGAAAGCAATGGGAAACCTCTGAGGCTCTGCAAAATAAACTTGGGACAGTCTCCTCTGCTCCCTAGGTGCAGAGCAAAACTTGTAGAAAAAAGCAAAAAAGCAAAAGAGCTCCTATGTAGTAGCTACTTCTGTAGTACTACAGAAAGCTATTATGGTAATAGAGAAGATTAAAACACAAAAACACAAATTCAATAGAACAGATTCAATGTGATCATGTAAAATGTCTACAGGTGAAGCTTCAAAGGGGAACATTAATTAGTTCCCAAGCTCAAAAAATTCTCTTGGAAGAGCACAAAAAGAAATTTAAAAACCCAGTAAGAGACATAGAAGAAAAATTGGGAAAAGAAATGAGGACTATGCAAAAGAATTATGAAAGAAAGTCAACAGACTGGAAAAGGAAGCACAAAAACTGAGTAAAGAAAATAACTCTTTAAAAATAGATTTGACAAAGTAAAAAAAAAATACATTGAAGAAAACCAAAAATTTGTTTTGTATGACTTTATGTTTACATTGGTATCACATTTATTGCCTTCTCAATGTATGGGGGAAGGTGTGAAAGAGGGAAAGAATGTATAACTTAAAGTAAAAGTAAAATTTAGTTTAAAAAAAGCTTGGATTCTGACCCCTTTTCCCATTATAGAATAGAAAAGAAAGGTTTGGCTCAAACTTTAGTTACTTCCCCTAAACTAATACTATTAAAGGTGCGGATAGATATAATTCTATTCTGATAACATCTTACTCTGAGGAGAGAAGAGTGACCAAACTCTTATTCCAATATTCTATATCCTTATTTAGTAGGAATTAACACTTTCCTTGGGAAAGGGTGGGAGGCAGAGATATTAGAGATGTCTATTTTTGTTTACCTATGAACTACATCAAGACAATCACATTACAAATCTTTTTTGTGTTTCTTTGATAAAAAAGAGGATGTGAGTGGGAGAGGGTTTCTTTTTTAAAGGAATGATGATAACATCACAATAACAAATGACATTAATGAACCTTTTTATTGTTGTTTTTTCAATCAATTTCACTGAGTTTCAATTTTCAATACTTTCCCTGTTTTAGGTATTAGATCATAAATTCAAATTTCCAGTGTTCTATTATATTCCTAAATGCCTACATTTCTACAGTGACTAAACTTTTTCTCACCATACAATATAGTTCTTTTGATGAGGAAAAAAAAATTTCTATACTCACTAAAAAGTTGTTTGTCTTTTCCCATTTCATTTTTCTTCCTGAATTGTCAAAGTTTCTAAGAACTGTCCTACAGGAAAAAAGATATTTGAAACTAAATATCCTGAGGAAACAACAAGCTTTCCAGTCATGGATCCAGATTTGGAGAAATTTGGGGCAATTATGGAGTAAGTCAAAAGCTAATAATTCTGTAGTGTTTCATTGTTCTCCCATAAGAAATTTGAATCATAAAGATACTGATTAAGACTAAACATAGAATCATTTACTGAATTTTTAATTGTGTGTTTCTCATATATATAGCACTATATTATGTACTATAGAAGGGAAAGAGTTATCATAATCATTATTTGTATGCCAACCTAAAGTTTACAAACTGCATTGTAAATACTATCTAGTTTTATCTTTATGACAACCCTGGGAATTAGGGATTATTATTGTTACTTATATTTTACAGATGAAGAAACTGAGACAGACAGAGGTTAAGTGACTTGTCCTGGATCACATAGCTAGCAAGGGTCTAAGGTTGGATTTGAACTCAAATCTTTCCAAGTTCAAATCCAGCCCTATATCTGCTAATGTGGATAATAAAGAAATATAAGATATGGTCTCTCCTTTCTGGAATTTATCAATTAGCTGGGGAGATGAAGTCAATATATATGAAAAATTACTGTGTGATCATGAGGAAATCATTTAACCCCTCTGAATTACATTATTCTTTCCTATAAAATGTGGGTAATAATTCCTGCAGTACTCACTTTACAGAATATGATTCAATGAAAATCTACCAAAATTCTCTCTGTCCCAGCCCAACTCCCAATGTGGGTTATGGATTAGGTCAGATTCTTCCTAATAGGTGACAAAGTTGGTACTTGAATGGCTTGGTGGGAGGGCAAGGCTTAAGATATGCCTTCGTTGACATAGCTTCCTGTTGGCTTCTGGCTGTACTGATGTGGTCATGTAAGGGCATAAATAACCCAACTGGATTTGGTGTTCTTATGATTTATAAATATCTGAAGACTAGATGAGTCATCATATCTAGTTCTGCTTACCAGATATTTTTCCACATGGAGTTGGGAAGGGAGAATTAAACCAAAGATTAAACTGTCACTATATCTTTGTTTTATTGCTATATTAAGGCTAATTAATCTTTTGGTAATTGTTCAATGACCTCTTTGCACTTCATTTCATTCCAACATTGAACCTGAACTAATTTGGATGCTGGCATCAGGACACCAATATAACACAAATATAACACAGTATGTAAAAGGTCATATAGATCTTAAAGTATCATAGGACAATGACAACGACGACGATGACGATGATGATGATGATAATTCCCATCTTTTTCAATGAAGTTCACATGGAAATGTTCTGGGAAAAGTAGCTATTCTTTTCTTGTATGTTTAATATTATATCGATTATTGCACAGATAGATGAAATAATTGCTTTGGTAATTTAATTAAAGCATTAAGAGATAACTCATCTTCTGTGGGATGAAAGCATCCTTTGAACAATTCTAGGAGGAGATACGACAACAGGGATAACCCTGTTTCTACATGATTTTGATCTCCTCTACTAGATATCTATTTTTAGGAAAATTTTTTGTTCCATGGTGAGAGATAATACACATTTTGTATGACAAAATCTGTTTAAAAATATTGTCAAGGCCATTTTATGGATCAATGTTATATCAATGTAATTATGAGTAACAATCTGATTTTGTAGTCATGGTGCGAGTGCATCATATTTCATTAATTTAGTTATTTAAGATGTTTTGAAGCATATGCTTATAGTATGGGACCTCTGTTTGTCAATCCATGAAAGACAAAGAGCTTCTGATCTATTATTGCAGCCACAAGGCCATGGCTAAATATTTGGTAGGCAATAAACTTGTGATATACAATAATGTATTGCACAATTTCTACCATTTTGTTTTTAATTTTTTTATTTTTAATGGAAAAAATATGTTCTTTTCCTCTTACCTCTTCTCACTGGGAAAAAGAAAAGGAAAACTCTTGTAACAAATATGCAGTGTCAAAAAAAATTCTCCCATTGATCATGTCCAAAAAACATCTAGGTTTCCTCTGGCAATTTGATGATGGTAATCAAAGTGTATTTTATGTTCAAATTCATAGGAAAAGGTATGATACACTGGTCAACACATAAAATCAATAGATGATTTTGCCAACTTCATAGTTCCTTACAGTTTGAAGAAACACAGAGCTCTTGTATATCAGACTGAGTGCCATTCCCTCACTTTGCCAAAGTACCCTATCACCAAGAACAACTAATCAGACTTTAAGAGGATCAATATTTGTGTTGTCATTGTCCCTTTTGTTATTCTTCTTGTTATCATTTGTGAGACTTTTAATAACTTAGCTGGTACCTAGAATACAAGTCTTAGTTCACAATTTCCACTTTAGTCTTTGTGGGACTAAACTACATTTAATATTGTTTGAATCGAGAAACTTCTACTTGAAGGGAAAAAACCTTTCTAGAAAAAAACCTAGCCCACTATCTTTTATCCCCGGGGACCTTTATCACACATTTGTCCACAAGCAGCATTTCTGTTCCTGTTCTATCAATGTCAGATCATGAAGTCAGGTTTTAGACATTCATTTTGAAAATAGTTTTCTACCCTACAAAGAATCCAAAGAGCTATAGTGCCACCTTGTGAGTGTAAATTATTTTCTCTGGCCATTTCAAAAATAAAAATCTGTTTTAGAACTCAAAGAAGCTTATTCTTATTTTAAAGATAATAGTATTTTTTTTTTACACTTCTTTCAATGGATGGAAAATTCCTGACAAATGAAGTCAATGTCAATAATGTGTCATTATTATTGTTACACTGGGACAATTAAAGGAGAACAATTAAATTAAATGCTATCCTAATTAAAGAAGTACTCTGAATATGGTTCTATACCCTTTCCTCAATAATAGTGATAGAAATATTGTATTTCTTTTTTGTCATTCAATCATTTTAAGGTGATTTCAAACTTTTTGTGAATCCATTTATGGTTTTCTTGACAAGGATATTGGAGTGGTTTGAAGAATGTTTTGAGGAAATAAACTAACTCCTACCTCTACTTACCTTGGGAGTTAGTTCTTTAACATATCCAAATCATTTCAATTATCAACACCTTTTTGATGCTATGCAGGTCTGGAGCTTCAAATGACTCTACAGCTATGGCCTAATCAGTCACATTTTTTACTAAATTCAGCAATACTATTTGGCACAAAGATTCTAAATTTGTGACATGAGTTAACAGCCATCTATTGAAATGAGTAGGAAGAATATCTCCTGAAAAAGCAGACACAACCAAATTGGCCCAAATCCCTAACTGAATATGAGGTTTGATTGATTTAAGAGTGTCCCTAAAGACTACTATAGCACAGAACTAGCCTTGGGCTTGTGACAAATTCATACAACTTTTTACAGAAAGTTTAGGCAATTTGATGTCTTAGAAATAGCACTTTGCATTGATACATGAAGACCCGAATGGAAATCCATTTATAGAATTTACTAGTTATGTAACTCTGTATAAACTGATTACTTAACTTCTTAGAGTTGGTTTTCTCATTTGTAAAATGAACACAAAAATACTTGCATTCTTTATTTTCAAGGAAAGTTCTAAGTGAATTTTTGTTCTTAATTTTCAGTCATTTCAGTCATGTCTGATGCTTTATGACCCCATTTGGGGTCTTAGCAGAGATATTGGAATGATTCTCTAGCTCATTTTACAGGTGAGGAACTGAGGCAACCAGGTTACACAGATAGTGAGTGTCTGAGGCCAGATTTGAATTCAGAAAAAAATTAATCTTCCTGATTCTAGGTCTGACACTGTTCACTGTGTCACCTAGCTGCCCTAGGAGAATGTCAAATTTCAAATATATGTGAACTATTATTATTATTATCATTATTATTTTTTAAAAAAAAACAGAACTCAAACAACAACTAGCAATTGAGATACCACTCTCTGCCTTTCTTTTTTTTTCATTTCTATAGGAACATGGTTTGTTGTGTAACTATCCCAGACAGAAGCAACTACATTTAAGTTTATTCCCCTGTTTTCCCCTGGAAATACACAACAAGCAGATTATTAATCTGCTCTAAAGCATATACCTTTTTCTTTAAGCTCTATCCATTCACTATGTGGAATAATTTGAGATGGAGAATGGAAAGTAATTTTTTTTACAAAGTACCATTTCTGGAAGGGAAAGTCCTCACTTATCGCAGCAGCATGCTATGAAAATATAACAGAGGGAGAGAATGTCACCATTAAAATGGGTCTTTTTTTTTCATAGAAGACAACAAATATAATTTCCTCCTAGTGCAAATTGGAATATAAATCAAGCACTAGTGGAGCAAGAACTTCAATTCATCTGTTAAAAAGCTCCAATTTCAATGTTTATTATATAGCAGCATGAAATTCTATGAAAGCCTCCTGAATATAGAATTAATTTTTTTGTAATTTTTAAAGGACTACAGAAAAATTCTGAGATCTGCAGGAGAAAAAACTACCAAATCATTTTGTTGTATCAAGATTAAATCTGAATAAAAAATTTCATTTTGTCCTGGTACCATTAGGTATCAGATTTTTATTGAGAAGATATATGATTATGATTATGTGAATATATGATTATGAAGAGATAGTTAAATATTTTATATTCTGACAGTTTTAGTTTATGACATTGCTCCTCAACCACAATGTTTTTTCTAATTCTTTTGCATTCTTATGAATCTAGATAATTCCATATTTTAAAAACATGAAGCACATTATGAATCATATTTCTTCTGTAAGCATGAGCCATTTACTCATACGATCCATTATATGCCTTTTTTCCCAATGTTCACTCTTGGGTGAGAAAATTCTATTACTGAAGTGAGCATCTCTCCTTTCATCTGAGATAGAAGCCTAGAGGACTGGGCTTAAATAATCTTCCTAGGATAATATAACCAGTTAGAAGAGGAACTTGAATCCAGGTCTTCTTGGCTTTGAGTTTGGCTTTCTTATCAAATGTTTTCTATTGCCTAAAGAATCAAATATTAGAAAAATTTTACAGAGATAGCTATTCAAGGAATTATGGGTCAGTCCAGAGTTGCACAAAAATCCTACAGCCACTCTGAAGAAGACAAGAATGGGGAAGAAGTGATATACAGCTCAAGACTCCAAATGAAGCTGTACTTAAAAGAAAGGTTCTATATAATGGTATCTTAGGAGACTCAAGACAAGAATGCAGGGTAGGGACAGCCCAAGAGTTCCACAGGAAAAGAAAAGCCCTTAAATTAAGGGCCAAGATTCTTCTGTGTGCCAGGAATTGTAAAAAGTGCTGGGAATAGGCTTTGCTCTAAAGGAATTAATGATATTATAGGGTAAGATAATATATTTTTTTAAAAAAGCAGGATAGGATGGGAAGGGTACCTGACTTAGGGAATATTGAATTCCTATAGCTAGGCCTGGGCCCCCTCCTTAATTAGAGAATCTAGGAGGTAAGGGCTGTAAGGGCAGGGAATACTGAGAAGGTAAAAGTTTCAGAGTTGCTCTCTGGAGAGCAATTATGAAATATTATGAGATAGTTTCCTTGGATTCCCTCCTTAAATGGAGGATCTGGAAGGGAAAGGCCCAAAGGGTGGGGGGATATTAAGGGAGAATGAATGGAGTTGGTGTTTATCTTGGAAGAGGAGTTTCTGTAAATGATGGAATCCAGATGAAAAATCATCATACTTTTGATCTTGCCAATACCCAGAAGAGTTTCACCAACATTTTCATGAACTCTAAAATTCTTTATTTGATCATCTTTTATCCTTACATTTTCCCCTCTGCCTTATGACTATTAACTCTCTTTTTAGTCCTCAATGTGACTTCCAATTCTCTCCCCCTGAAATTTCTGTTTAGTCATAATCTTTGTACTGACTATCTTCTCCTTTTATTCTTATCTTGACCTTTTAGTAAATCAGTTCTACTTTACATTACTTTCTATATTTGATTCTTTGACCCATAATTTTATCCTCAGATTATTCACACCATCTGCTGCCTTTCTTCCAGAATTCATGAACTGTTAAATGGAACTGGAGAAAATCATGAAACCAGGGGAAATCACTACCAATAATGTTGTATAATCTCAATTATACCCTAACTGCCCCTAACTGCAACAAGACAATCATTTTTTCACTAATCAATTCACTATCTCACCAAGCTATTTCAAACTTTTTTCTCCCTCCATACTCTCATTACACAGTCACCTCAGCTTTCACTGGAAGATCTTGCCTCATACATTACAAACAAAAAAATAAAACAAAAAGAGGCCCAACACTAGAAAGTCCTCAATTCTTCCTCATTTCACATCACTCAGCTGTTTTACTTTCTATCTCCTCCTTCATCTCCCTTCCATCCTTCTTTTTTTTTTTTTTTTTTTATCAAAACATGCACCGATGAACCCATTCCATCCTACCTCCTCCACCAGATTGGACCCGCAGTTATATCCCACAATCTCCCCCATTGTTTTCTTTAAAAGTCAGGATTGAATGATGCTTCCATTCTTAATAATTTTCACCCTACATTTCTCCTTTTCATATATAATTCCTTGAGAACTTATTTATCATGATTGTCTCATCTTCCTCACCTTTTACTTTCTTTTAAATTCTCTTATAATCTGGCTTTCAAGTACATCATTCAAGTGAAACTTCTTTCCATAATCGCCAGTGACTTCTTAATTGACAAATCTGATGGTCTTTTCTCTTTCCTCTTACTTGACATCTCTTCAGCCTCTAATAATATCAGCCATCTTCTCTTGGATATTCTCTCTGTTCTAAGTTTTCATAACACTACTCTTTCCTGTTTCACCTTCAAACTCTATGAATGCTTTTCAGTCTCCATAGCTGAGTCTTCCTATGACTAATTATGGGTATCACCTAAGAGTCTGTCCGTGGCTTTCTTCTCTTCTCTCTCTATAACTTGTTTGGTGAGCTTGTCGGATCTTATGGTTTAAATTACTACTAATTCAATACAACCTCTTTCCTGAGCTACAGTCTTACATTATCAACTGCCTCTTGGACATTTCAAACTGGGGATCCTTTAAATTTCAAACTTATTATGTCCCAAACACAATTTATCATCTCTCCCTTTCCCTGTGCTTCCAACCCTCCCATCTTTTTAACTTCCCTCTTACTATTTATGATACCAACCATCCTGCCAGTCACTCAGAGTAGAAATCTCATGTCATCCTCTACTACTCACTTAAATTCTCCCAGTCTTTTACCAAGTCTTGTTGCTTGTACCTTTACAACATTTCCCCTATATCCATTTCTCTCTATAACCAAACCACCCAGGTTCAAGTTTTCATCACTTTATTTCTTGGCCAGGAGTCCTCAAACTATGGCTCGTGGGCCAGATGCAGCAGCTGAGGATGATTATCCCCCTCACTCAGAAACTTATGAAGTTTCTTTATTTAAAGGCCCACAAAACAACGTTTTTGTTTTTACTATAGTCCGGCCCTCCAACAGTCTGAGGAACAGTGAACTGGCCCCCTATTTAAAAAGTTTGAGAACCCCTGATCTAGGCTATTACAATAAACTTCCAGTTGGTCTTACGAAGCATTTCCATTCTGTCAAAGAGCTCTCAATAACATCTAGTGACTATTACCACCAAGCTCAAATTTCACCTTCTGAAACTGTTCATTCTTTGTTCCTTCACTTTAAGGATTACCTTTTATTTATTCTAGATGTATCTTCTATGCATTGTGAAAAATGACTCTGGATTTCTGTAATATTGATTTTATAATGTAATTGATTTCTGTAATATTGATTTTACAATGTAATTGATTTCTGTGATGTATTTAGTTTTATAATTAAATTAGTATCTGTCTGAATACACTTTGCTCAGAAATGCAGTTTTCCCTCCAAGTTACTTTAAGTATATGGTTGAAAGGAAATATTATCATTCCTGCAATTAACCCCTCGGACATCTTCTTGTCTGTAAATGCCAACCAGCTTATCTTGGTGCCATCCTCCCAAAAGACAAGTCATCTCTCCTTGACTGTCCTTGTGCAATAAAGGGATGCTAAATCTTTCCCTATGGGACAACAAACTTGATGGTACATGAGGTAGATGAGTCCTATTAAACAATATTCTTTAATTGTCAGAGAAGGGGATGATAGCCACCCCATTTTTCCTAATACAGCCAATTATTTCAAAATTACCCGGATCCCCACCCCCCCCATTCCTACATGTCAATAAAGAGGATTTTTTTTTGTGGTCATTGGCCTTAGTGAGGTGGCCAGTCTGACTTGCTTAGTTAATGGTTATACATGTTACTGTTAATAAAATGACCATGTTTGAAGTGACTTTTATTGCATTTACTCAGTTTATGGTTGTTTGCACATTGTTTTCCCATTTAGAATGAGTTCCTTGAGTTCAGGGATTATGTTTTTGTCCTCATATCCTCAAAACACAACTCAATGTGTGGCTCATAATAAATACTTAATAAATATTTGTTGATTGACATCCATTTTAGGCTTCCTAATCTATAAAATAAATAAGTTCTTTTCTAGCTCTTAATCCATGATACTATTATCCTATGTACTTTTATATGTATGTGTTTATGTATACAATTATATAAACATATAGCCTTATACATGTAGATACATATAGACAAAGTGCTATAAAGATGAATCTATCTGTATATATATATATGGAAGTACATATAACTGCAACTAAAGTCCTACTCCAACACCTCATTTTAATGTAGAGGTGATCCTAGGTTTTTGAGATGAGTAAGTTTTAGCAGGTGCTGTAAAATTGGAGATTTTGAGTATGGACTTGGTGATTGAATGTGTGTCTTTTGTCCATGGATTAACCTTGCTAATTTATGAGAAGCTCATCACCAGGCTGGTTCTAGCAACTATAAAAGAAAATCTAATAAATTACAATTTGGATTGTGATTTGCATTGGTAGGGGAAGCCCTTACATTGATTTAATTACAAATACAAATTACATACATATATGTAAATGTGAAGCAGTGAAATAAAACAAAGCCAAATTTGGGGTTCATTTTGCATTTATATTTCCCTGTAGTTTCTATATCACTACAAACAGCATAAGAACAACAAAACAAAAGAAAATGGAAAATAATTCTGAAAACAACAATTCTCACATTTTTTATCCAGTGATATTAAGAGCTTAGATACTGCTAAAATACAAGACTAATTGGTTTTTAGTGTTCCTGTATTGTTTGTTAGCTTAAAAAGAGTATCCATTCCAAATTTCTGCTTTTGTAATCAATATATAGTTTTGAGTTATTTTTCATATGGCTGCAGTAATTTCCTTTTCTCTAGTGTCTACTTCAGAGTACAAATACAATGAATGATAGGAATTTGCTTGTGGAAGTAGCTGCAATGAATTTTCATGGTTTAGTTTTTCTGGAGGCTCTGGTGAAATTTCCCTCCATCTTGAATTTGAGTGCTGTTGAGATACTTTCCATATTCTGGGGCAAGAGGATGTAAAGCCTAGAGTAGATCTTGAAATCTGTTTCTCTTGAAAACCTTCTTCTTTGATATACTGGTTGGAAAGTACTTCTTTTTCTTTGCAATTTCGCCATTTCATTCTTCTATTTTGAAACCAAATTTTCACCTAGTTGTAAAAATAATTGAATAAGTAAATGGTCTTACATTTCAATTAATTATTTTATTTCCTCTATCTGTGTCAAAGATTTGATTTGAAATGATTCGAAAAGAACAGATAAACCTGACATTTTTTACTAAATTTTGTAACTTTTTACACATACTTTTCATAAAATGTCAGACAGTATTGCATATAATTAGTACCTAGCAAAGATATGTGCTATGTACAGATTTTCCATATCTCTGAAGATAGATAGATAAATAAATAAATAAATGATATCTAGAAATGTAGATATAGATAGCCTAAAAGATGTCTCTAAATAATCCTTTTCATTCTATATTTATAACTATGTGACTCAAAATTTTTGACTTGCATTGATAGAGGGAGTTTTTTGCTGGGAGTTCCCTATACTAATAAAATAAGTTGCCTTAAAAAATAGAAAAGTCAAGTAGGGTTAAAGGACAATTGGAGAAGAGATTCTAAGGTTCTTTCTAGCAAGAACTTCTTGCTAAGTTGTGTAGGGACACAAATGAGAGAACTGGTGAAAAGAGCAAATTAGATGATAGGAAGGATTAAAATCATGTAGAAAGCAGGAAAGGGGGAAAACAAACAAACAAAAAGACTAAAAGATTTTGGTCAGAAAAAAACAGATTTCCAAGTTGGAAGTTTCTCTTTCACCCCATCTAATTAATTACCAAGTTCTGTCAATTTTAAATGTACATATCTTCCAAAGAGATTGAAGGGACTCCATAGGCCAATGAGTCCAAGCCTCTCATTTTACAGATGAAGAGGCTAAGTGAATTATTCAAGACAAGAAGCAAGTGTTAGAAACAGGATTTGAATCCAGCTTCTCTAACTCCAGATTCAGTAACTTCTCTTCACATGCATGCCCACCTACATAGTTCAGACCCTTCTTTCCTGTTCCATAGTAGTAGTTTTTTAGGTGTTTTGTCTCCAGTCTCTCCATCTTTCAAATAGCTTCAAAAATGTTCCTAATATCTAGATATAACTATGTTATTCCTTTATTCAAAAACTTTAAGGGTCCCTTATTCCCTAAATAATAAAACAAAAATGGCTTAAACTTGCAATTAATGACCTTCATTGACTTGAAAGTCAAATTAGATCTACCTTTACACGTCTTTACCATGTTCTAGGCAAACTGGAGTACTAGCTATTTCTCACTCTCTTACTCACTTTTCAGCTTCCATTGAGATCAGCATTCTACATCTAGAAGCCACTTCCTCAATAATGGGATCTTTTCTTTATTATTGTGATGGAATGCTACTGTGCTTTAAGTAATGATACACAGGATGCTTTCAGAAAAACATGGAAAGATTTGCATGAACTGATACAAAGTGAAATGAACAGAACCAAGAAAACATTTTACACAGTAACAGCAATATTGTACGATGATTTACAATGAATAACTTAGCTATTCTCAACAATACAATGATCCAAGGCAATTGAGTAGGATTTATGATGAAGGTGTTTCCCATCTCAAGAAAAAGAACTGGTAGAGCCTGAAAGCAAATCAAAGATACTTTTTCTTTATTTTTCTTAGATTTTTCTTTCCTGTGTTTTTTTTTCACCAAATGACTTACATGGAAATTTGTTTTCCATGAGTATATATGTATAACTTATGTCAGATTTTTTTTGCCTTTTCAATGGAGGGAAGAAAAAAGAGGGAGAAAATCTGGAACTCAAAATTTGGGGAAAAGGTTAACATACTTTTTATATGTAATTGGAAAAAGTAAAATATTAAATAAGATTAAGAGTATGACCATCTCTGTGTGTAGTAAAGGGTAGATGTGTTATGAGTCACAGGAAATGAAAGTTGAGTAATTGGGAGGTAAAAATGTTTGAGGAAATGTCAGTATGTATATTGAGGTCCTTTGCAGGAGGGAAATAGTTGAGGAAGAGAGAAAAACTGAATTAGACACTGTATTCTTTGAGGAAAGATGGGAAATGTACTAGCGGATAATAAACAACAGCTAATAGAATTTTGATTGTTAATTGTAGATTTGATTAAGTGGCAGGCTACTGGGTAAAAATAAAAGAGGCAGAGTCTAGTTGTGGCAATGGGTAGCAAGAATTATTCCAACATTCCCATGATAAACACTGAGTTAAGAGGGAAAATAGAGACAGGGAAAGAGAAGAAGATACAAATAAAAAAAAATCAACCTGTGCTAGGAAGGATGGTCAGGGAAATTGTATGATCAAAGAGGAGCTGGGTCTCAGTGAGAGAGAGAAAATGAAAGGAGTGGGAAAGGAAAAGTTATAAGATAAAAACAACCTGCAGAGCATATATTCTATAAAGCATAATGAAAGAGAGAGTGATTACCTCAAAAATAAAAGTAAAACCACATATAGACATAACAGATACACACACACACACAAACTATAATTAAGCTTTCAGATCTTGAAAAAGGAAGAGAAAGACAGCAAAAACTAAAATCTCCTAACAGGGTTTCAGCTAAAAACAGAGACAAAGAAGCTCTATGCTCTTCTATAATCTGAAGTATTTCATTAGTTATTAGGGTAGAACCAATGAGCCCATTAATGAAAGGTAGGCATATCTGCAAATAGACTAGTTTTCATATATGAACTACAACACATAACATAAAACAAATATTTTTATATCCTCAGTGTTTAGCATAGTGTCAGGCACACAGTAAATGCTTAGTAAATGTTTTTTGATTGACTGAGCTAAAATTAATGGAGATTCAGTTGTGTTCATCATTTGACAAACATGTATTAAATATCTACAGTTAGGTGCTTGCACACAAAGATAAAACATGAATCCAAGATAAAAGTCTGTGGATACTTTATCCATTAGTACCTGTGACTCCTTTAGTCCCAAATTGATGGAGAGTTTCTTTCTGTCTGTTTTGTTGATATACTTTTGTTTCTGAAACATTTTCTCCAGAGACTTTCTCTGGTCATCAGAAAACACAGCTCTTCTTAAAATTCCTCTTTGTGCTTTGGAATTAGAATCCTGTGTCAGTAGAGGCAACATGGTATCCTCTCCTAGGGGAAACATGAAGTACAAGCTGAATTTAATGTAATCTAGAATAAGTATTTAATTCATTTCAAGCATTATATGAGAATTATGGAAGAATATCAACTCTTCAACTTACATACAAAGGACTATATTCATTTATTTCATGTATTCCCATAGGATTTAGAACTCAAGAACTCAGAGACCTTAAAGGCAACTAATTCACCTTTCTCAATTTACATATAAGGAAGCTTGTTCAAGATCATACAGATAGTCCAAGTGGCAGATCCAGTATTTGAAACCAGCTTTTTTATTGTTGGGTTTGGTTTTTCCCCCCTCAAATCCAGTATTCTTTCTATTCTATTCTATTATGCTGCAAGTAAAATGATTTATTCATACTATGTACCATAAGAATCTGAAATGACACTGAAGCAAGAAGAGTTGAAAATTGGTAAGCTCATAAAAATATACAGTTGAAAGAGATGAATAGAAGGCCAATAATATGAAATGGGATTCATTTTCAGTTAGAGTTTAGAAGAAAGTTAAAAAAAACACAGCATTGTGGAAATACAGGAAATAAGGAATTTTAAGATGTCAACAATGTCAAATGCCATTCATAGAGACTAAATTTGGCAAACAAAAAGTCTATAAGAAAACAGCTTCTGTGGGTCAGTGATAGAAGAAAACTGGTTATCCATAAAAGTAGAGGTGAAAAGGCCATTTGAAAGAAAAAGGGCCTAAAACCAGTTTAATCTGGAGCAAATGAGTTAAATTCCCTAGGCTTTGGTTTTCTGACTGTAAAATGAGAGGATTGGACTAGAAGATTTCTAATTTAGCTTTCAGCTTTAAATCTATGACCCTCCATCCTTTATCCTTTTTTTGACTCAGAGGAAAATTATTCTGTCCTCCAACATCTTTCTAGTAATAGTCTGGATTCATTCCTTCCCACAACTTCCACCTCACCTATCAATCCATGATTAAGGATACTCAAGGAAATACTTTTGGTAAAGCAGCTTGTGAGGAGTCATCTGCTGAAAATACTGAGGGGTAGAAGCAAAAAGGAAAGAATTACATTTTTAAAAGGAGAAGATAAAAGAACAAGAAAAAAATGGTGGAGTGAAGTGAAGCAGCGTTGCTCAACTCTCTCTCACTACTACTCCAATAAATAATAATGATAGTAACCATGTAACATTTAACATAATATTTATGTAGTGCTTACTGTGTATCAGGCTAGGGGCTAAGCAATTTAAAATTATTATCTCATTTAATCCTCACAGCAACTGTGAAAAGGAAGTCCTCTGATTATCCTTTTCAAGGGGAAACTAAAAAAGAATATAGAAATTTAGAAACTTGCTTTATATCACAAAGCCAGTAAGTATCTGAGGCTGGATTTAAACTCAGGCCTTTCTGACTCCAGAACCAGGTCTATATCCACTGCACCAACAAATAGGGAAGAACAGCAACAGATTGAGTAGTGAAAAGAAAATCCAAGGTTCAATTCCAGTCATTTTTTCCAACCCAGTCAACATAGGGAGAGAACCAGAGTCCAGGGACAGTGGGAAAAGGATCCAACCAGAAGGCCTATATTGAGCTTTGTAGCACTGAGACGAGATTGGGGCCTGTGACTGTGAACCAAACATGGAATATGGATTATCTGAGATTGTACACCAAGGGGAGAATAGGAACAAAAATGAGCCTATAAAGTGTGTCACTCTGATCTGAGAGTTGGGTAACAATGCCAGTAGAGACTGAGGCTGGACCTGGACTTGTGTAGCAGGGCAAATATAAACACTCAAAGAACTAAAGGTCCAGTACAGTCAGAACCTGAAACTCTATAGTGACGGGGTAACAGGATCAGGAGGAAGTCCTTCCAGCAAGATGACAAGGGCTGTGGTCAGCAGCTTCAACCAGGGCAATACTACAGTTGTGTTGGTCAGACCCAAACTAATTGGATGTTTGCAAAACTCAAACCAGAAGGAGAATGGTCAGAGTTCACTCAAGATCAGAGAGAAAACATATTTTATAAGGGAAATGAAAAAATGGGGGAAATTGGAAAAGAAATGAGACTGATGGAAGAAAAAATAGGAAAAATAATAAGCAGAAGAGAGATAAAACATTTTGTGAATCAATCAATTCCTCAAAAATTAGAATGTGCCAATTAGAATCCAGTGATTCCATGGCCAAATAAATATTAATATTGCAGTTCTACTTTGTTCCTAACATATGTAAGCATATATAGTATACTATGGCAGTCCTATGCCAATGTCTTCCATGTCTTGTAATCAATTCCAAAGTTCTTCAGAGGGTCCTTGAGAGTTTCCTTGTATCACTTCTTTGTGAGTGCTTGCCTTATGTAAGTTCTCCATAAAATATCTTTTAGGCAAATGTACATTAGAAAAATACTTGAACAATAAATAAACTGAATAAATGTAATTCAAACAATGTGACCATTCCATCACAGTTGTACTTTCTAAAGTACAATTTGAATGCTTAACCATTCAGCCCAAGAAAAGACCTCAGTGTTTTCTAACTTATCTTATTAGGTAAGATATCTTCAGAATCTTCCTAAAATAATTCAAATGGAAGCAGTTCAGTTTCCTGGCATGACATTGGTAGACTGTTCCAAGTTTCACAGGCATTAATCAATGAGATCAGCATGACTCTATAGACATTTAGTTTGATAGGCAGTCCAAAGTATCTTTTATATCTTTCATCTTCCCTTCAGAGCCTCCCAAGCATCAACTTCATCTTCTACGTGGACATCCCTGGAAAGGGTAGTGCCATAGTAAGTAAACTTATCCACAGCATTCAAAATTTTTCCCTTTGCTACAACTGATGATTCCATATATAGAAGGTGTGGTACTGACTGGAGGAGAACCTGTTTCCATGTAGCTACTTGGAGATATAAAATTTCCCCTAAAAACTGCTTTGGCTGCATATTTTTGGTTTTGGTATGTTGTCTCATTGTCATTCTCTTGGATGAAATTATGGATTGTTTCTGTGATTTGTTGTTTGACCCACTCATTTTTTAGAATTAGATTTATTTCCAATTAGATTTTAATCTACCTTTCCCAAAACCTTTGTTGAATATAATTTTTATTACATCATAGTCTTAAAAAGGAAGCATTTACTATTTCTGACTTTATGCATGATTCTGAGGTTTTATGCCCTAATACATTGTCCGTTTTTGGGTGGGTACCATGTACTGCTAAGAAAAAAGTATATTCCTTAATATCTATTCCCTATTCAATTTCTCCAGAGATCAGAGTACCT
Source organism: Sarcophilus harrisii (assembly GCF_902635505.1). NCBI lineage: Eukaryota > Metazoa > Chordata > Mammalia > Dasyuromorphia > Dasyuridae > Sarcophilus > Sarcophilus harrisii. Next base: position 66,965,163 of record NC_045430.1, on the reverse strand, counting down.
ATTTTCTTGGTGTTAGCTATTAAACTAAAATGAACACAAATGGCAGAGAATTGATCCATTCTTTGTGCCATTTCAGTTTAGAGGTTGCACTGAGTGCCAACAAAATGTTCTTATTCCATTTTATTCTTGGTTTGTAGCCTTTTCAAGTTAAGTAATTTACCTGATCTGAGGCCATTTTGGTCCTTAATGAAGGTGTCTGAAAACATTATTGAAAACATCATGCTAAAAATTATGGGAGTAAGCAGGTAACCTGACTTCATTTCATTGGTGAATGAGAAAACACAAAAGCATCGCCCATTATCCAGAACCTGTGTAAGCAGGCCATTAAAAAACTGATGTACAATACTGATGAACTTCTCCAGGACATCAAATTTTGTCATAATTTTCCGTAAGTCCTCACAATGGACAATTTCAAAGATCTTGGTTAGATGAATAAACATTGTGTACAGACCTCTGTTTTGCTCCTGGCATTTCTTCTGGAGTTGTCAAACAGCAAACATCATATCGACTGTTCCTTGGCCCTTTCTGAAGCCACACTGGCTTGCAGGTAGAAATAATCTTCAAGGTGAAGAATCAGCCTATTAAAGACTCAGACAAGAATGTTGCTAGCAATGACTAAGAGAGAGAACCCCCTCTCATTTTCACAGGATAAACTATTTCCTTTTCCAATGAACAATGGAGACATTATCAAACACCATTCTCTTCTTTTTTTCTTTTTGCCAGCAATCAGGATTAGGTGATTTGTCCAAGATCACACAGCTATAAAATGACAAATGTCTGAGATCAGACTTGAACTGGGTCCTCGTAATGCCAGGGCCCGTATTCCACCTAGCTGTCCCCAATAGTGTTCTCTTGTCAAATAACTTGGAAAGTTTCTGTCAGCATTTGTATGGACAATGGATCCCATCTTGTAAATCTCAGCTGGAATAGAATTAGAACGAGGCTCTTCACCACAGAATAGCCAAATGGCATTCAACACCTCTTCTTCAGTTGGGAATTGGAATAGAGATGGATTGACTTAAATCTGAAATATATGGTCAATGGCTTCGACACTGGTTGATGATGATCTGTTGAGAACATTATGGAGGTGATCGGTTCATCTCTTCAGGATCACGTGCTTATCATTAATCAGTATGGTTCCATCAGTACTGAATAGTTGAAATGCATCAAAGATTTTTGGCCCACAAATAACCTTCAGAACATAATAAAAGCACTTTAGATTGTTACTATCAGCATAAAACTGAATTTCAACTGTCCTTTTATGAAGTTAAAAACCCTACATTTCTCTAAGTTTCACTTGTACTTTACTTGTGATGCAGCTAAATGCTACCTTCTTATAAATATTTGATTCATTTGGCTGGTAATTGTTGTGGAATTCTAGTTTTTCATTTAGCAACTTAAGTTCCCTATCATTTTCATTAAGCTAATTTTTATGTCTGTCAGTATTCTGGCCTGGCTTTCCCTCCAAACTAGCAATGAACTGTTCATGCTCAAAGAAGCATTCTAATTAGTTGACATTAAATCTTCTGGTAGTGGTCTTGCATTGGGGCCACCATTTTTGTTAAATGTGAATATTTACCTTGGAGAGAATAAGTCCAGCACCTTCTGCCATACATTATTTTTATTACTTTTGCATTCTATCTGTCTCTTTTCCTTACAATGGCATAATCTATTAAATGCCAATGGTAGCTGCAAGGGTCCATCTACAAACAGAAGACAGTGTTGGTGATGAGGTCACAAGACATGCAAGTCTTCAGTAGTAAGTGACCATGATTATTGCTTTTTTTGATTCCATTTCTTCCAAGGGCTCCCTGCCATGTCTAATTACTTGCTTTTGCATTTGAAGGAAAATTATGATTTTCAGAACTATTAATATATGTGTAATAAATATACTAATAATTTGGATATCTCAGAGCTGCCTTTTCTGTCTTGGAAATCATAAATTCAGAATGCATCTTAAAATAACTCAATCATTCTAATAATGGCTATATTCTTGTGATATAACATACTTGTATATAAGTTGAAACAAATGGAAAATGACTGAAAACTGTTTTTTGAACTCTGGTGCTATGCTGGGGAGGGGGTAGTCATGACCCACAAAATTTGAAATAATTCAAGTATTATTGTATTGTCTTCAGTTGGGCTTGTCATGAGAAACTGATCAAGTACTGGTAAGGACTGTATTGTAATTCACCTTCCCCTTTCCTTCCCACTTAGGATTTATGTATAAAACTCACCTTTCCTGCAACAAGGGAAGATCTCTGCATAGAAGACCCTTCCAGTTTGCAAACTGTATTCCTCATTTGAAAGAGATTAATTAAACTGTTCCTTAATTTCTAAAACTATCTCTAGCTATTCAGTTGAGACCAATACAGCAAAAATTCTGATAACAGACATTAAAGTCACCCAAAATTATAAGCATGTCCTTTTTTGGCACATTGATAATGAAGGTCTCCAGGTCTTCATAAAATTTCTCTTTGATCTCTTCTGGGTTTGTCCATGGTGGACACATGTTTTATTGTGCGTTGATGATGTTGGCGTGATGACCATCAAATAACTATAGAATTGTTTGAGTATGTCATTTACTCCTTTTTGGAAAGCATACAAGCTTGACTAGGATAGTTTTGATTGTAAATCCCATGCCATCTTCACAGCACTCCCCATCACCATGGTCACTTCAGAAAACATGCATCCCATCAATAAACTGATCTTCATTTTCCATCCTTGTTTCACTCAGGGATGCTATTGGGATATGATACCTGCTTAGTATTTTCACAAGAGTATTCATTTTTCACCTCTATTAGATTTCCATTTTTTTTTTTTGTATTTTCACCATAGATGGGGAGATCCTCACATTCCTTGGTAAGGCTTGGGATGGGTGAAGCAGAAAGTGTTTAAGGCACCTTTTCTAGCCCCTTTTACATGCCAGGAGGTGTTCAGTGTAGTGATTCAAAAAGGCTGCTCAAGTCTTAGGTTGGCCAGGGTCTGTTCCTTTTAAAAACTGCTCCAGGGGAATGTTTCCATATAACAAGTTTTTTTTTTTTGGTTACTTTTTGATGATGGATGATTTCTTGAATCAATATGCTCTGAGTTATTAAGTTCTCCAACAGCCAGGATTTTTGCATTTTTGTTATTTGAACTACACTAATTTTGTTCCCTAAATTAAAGGAATAAACAAACAAATATATAAAGAAATAAAAATATTGCTCCAGCACCCAATGTGCTGCTGAACCCCACTGCTACTTCAGGTCAGTGAGAAGGCAACTCTATGGCTTGGGCAGCCTGTGTGTAGGGTTGTGACTCCAATTTCCAGTGTAAGTACATCTGCCATTTTATCACTTGCCTGTTACAGATAGGACTTTGAGGTAGGTAAAAATGATAAAAATGATGTCTTCTGACTGTCACATAAAATGGATTTAAGCGAGGCAGATTTGCATGACTTCATCCTCAATCTCTCTTCCAGTGTCATTGAAAGCCAATGGCAAGACAAAATCTAGATAACTTGATTACTAAAGGTGTAGTAGATAACTTTGACATCTTCAATGTCTAACCAAGCTCTTACCTGCTTCAGCCACCTTCATAGCCATTGGTACAAATTATTTTTATCTAACTGTTCTATTAGAGTAAGTCTTTATATGCTTGGGGTAGATACCCCTTTAATTCACTGCCAGGTTTAACACCTGTTATCTTTAATTAGATTTTTAGCTTGTCTGCCAAAACTCTTTACCATGGTATGATTCATGCTCATGCTGTAACTTCTTAGAGCCAAAGGTAAGATTTAGGTGAGTTAGGTGAACACTAGAAATAGAAAGAAGCACTTAAAATGCCTCAGCAGCCCTCATACCAGAGTTTCCCCTGAATTCCTTACACCCAGGAAAATTCCCCAGTCACCTTTTAATTCCGCAATGAAAACTCCCAGAAACAAAATACAGAGTTTCCAGGCCAAAGAAAAGAAATTTGGGGAAAACTAGAAAGAAAAAATTCAAGTACTGAGGAGCCACAGTTAAAATCATATGTGACTTAGCAGCTATCACTATGAATGAGAAGAGAGCTTGGATATTCCAGAAGGCAAAATAAATAGGCTTACAACTTACCCAGAGAAATTATTCCATATTACTACAGCATATAATATATATGTATACACTAATATATGAGTGTGTTTGTGTGTAATATTACAGAAAAATGGATTTTTAATAAAATAGAGGACTTCTAAGCTTTCCCAATGAAAAACCAGAGTTGTACGGAAACTTTGAAAGTTCAAATGGAGGAGTTAAAAGAAACACAAACAATTATAAAAGGCTAAAGAAGTGTAAAGTGCTTAGGTTCTAATGAGAGACAGGTGTCCCTTTTGGACACTATCATTATAAGGAGCAACAGAGGAAGTCTAATTAATCAGAAAACCTGGGGATGAGTTTGTTATATCTCAATAATCTTAAAATATGAATGGAAAGGGAGAAGTAGAGGAGTATATGAGGAGAGGGCAAAGGAAAGAAGGTTAGGGAAAATTATTACTCAAGAGGAAAGGGAGTAGGGAGTAAGCATTAGTATAATGATCAATTCCAGAATACTAGATATGAAGCATGTCACCAATTTCCTGATCTAAAGATATATCTTTAGGAACATTTATGGACAGTATGGGAATTTGTTTTGTTTGATACACACATGCATGCATGCACACACAAGAGATGTGTTTACGTATGTATATATATGCATGTATATATATGTTTCTGTAATAAAATATACATATTTGTACATATAAGATATATATACATATTCATGGATACAAACATATATATGCATATAGTATATATTCAAATCTTGTTATTCCTTCCTTTTCTTCAATGGCAGAGGAAGGGGATAGATCTAGAGACAGAATTTCTAAATAACCAAAAAAAGTAGAAAGATCAGAAGGGGTCACAGACAAGCAAGAAAGCTTTGAAAGTTACATGTTGAACTTCCATAATTTTTTAAAGTTCTACTTAATAGGTTTTTCATTTGCATATATAGTCCTATCCTTTTCTACAAAGTATGTGGGATATTTTATTATTTTATTTGGTTTTTTAAACTTATGAACAGTAATAATAAAGAAAGGAAAGAGCAAAGTATAAAATAGCCACTGTAGAATGAAGATATAGGATCATAACAGACGAGTAAAAGAATTTAAATCAAATTGCACTTATATAACATTAAATTGGGACAGTTAGGTGGTGCAGTGGATCGAGAATCAAGTCTAAAGTCAAGAAATCCAAATTCAGATATTTACTAGCTGTGTGATTCTGAGCAACTCACTTAACCTGGTTTGCCTCAATCTCCTTTCCTATAAAATGATCTGAAGAAGAAATGTCAAAACACTCCAATATCTTTGCCAAAAAACCAAAGAACCATAAATGGAATAACAGTTGGATATGACAGAAACCTAAAAAATATCCAATTTTAACAGACAAGATCATTAGTACCTGCTTCTTTTTCCTCCAACAATTTTCTTTGTCATGGAAGAAATAGAAAATAATAAATGGATAAAATGGTCCAGAATCAAGGGTTGGCATTACCCACCAGGTACTGAAGGGCAGAGTTAATGGAATTGAAAAGATTTGCCTTTCTCCAAAGCTTTCAGAAAATTAGAAATGATCAAGTATTATTCTGATTTCAGAAAGGTGATTAGGCAAATTCTCAAGATTAACAGCCAAACTTAATATTTGTCTTCATCTAAATATAAGAATGGAACACTAAGAAGTGATTTGTATGCAGTTAAGAGATAAATAAGAATAGCTAATAAGGAGTTAAAACTCAAGAAAAATAGGATCCCAATTTACAAACTTATTTCTGTTTAGGTTTGAGTTTAATTGATTAGGCCCAGAATTATTATATCCCAAGATATTAAAAAAAAAACAAACAAAAAAACCCCACAACTCATCTATGTAATTGATGTGACTTTTAGTGGCGAATAGGAAAGGTGCTGTAAAACTAGAGTAGAGGAAATGTCTTGTTATGTTAAAAAGAGAAGAGACTGATAGAATCTGTAGAGTGAGCTTGATTTCAATTTCTGATAAAATTCTAGGTGGTATTATTGAAGGGATGGTTACTTTAATAAAAGGAAATTTTGTTTATAAGAGCTAGCTTGGCTTTACCAAAAACAGATGATATCAGATGAACCTCATTTCCCTTTCTGATGAATTGACTAGACTAATAGATAAATAGAATGCTTTATAGTTTATATAAACTTGTATCTTATCTAAAGTGCCTAGAAAGTTTGAAAAAGATTTGAGGCTCTTAGTGGATTCAACATGATTTAACAGAGCAATGTATCAATCAAAAAAGCCAAGAAGAAACATATCATTAAGACAGAGGGAGATGGAAATCCTACTATATTCTGTCCTCTTCAGACCATACATGGAAACACCATGTTCATGTCTGGTATCACTGTTTTTAGGAAGGATAAACTAGCTTAACAATAGCTAGAAGAATCTGATCTTTCTTGAGCAGCAAAATAACTGTATATGTATACACATATTGTATTTAACATATTTAATTGGACTACCTGCCATCTAGGGGAGGGGGTGGGGGGAAAGCAGGGAAAAATTGTAAGGGTCAATGTTGAAAAACTACCCATGCATATGTTTTGTAAATAAAAAGCTATAATAAAAAAAAATAGCTAGAAGAAAGCAAGCAGAATGATGAAACAATACTTCATTAATGTTATTCTGGGATTGGTTAAACAAAGGGTTGTTTATCCTTTTGGAAAGAAAACATGGACTAATTCCTAATCAGGAGTTTGCCCACTAAGAAAGCTGTTTTCTTAGCATAAATAAACCCATTCTTCTCACACACACACACACACACACACACAGGCACACACAGACAGATACACACACACACACACACACACACACACACACACCCCAACATGGTGGGGATATAATGACCATCTTTAAGTATTTAAAAGAATAAATATTACACTTATTCTGTTTTTGTAAAGAAGCAGATCAAAACTTTTTTATTAAAACAAACAAACAAGCAAGTAAACAACTTTGGCTATCTCAGAAGATAAAGGACTTCCCTTTTCTGGATGTCTAAACAAGGGCAAATGATTTTTAAAATCAGCTAATAATAAATAAACAAGCATTTATTAAGCACCCACTATGTGTCAGATACTGGGGTAGCTACTATTTGAGTATGTTATAAAAGACATTTTCTTAGATGGTCTTTGAAGTATCTTTCAATCTAAAATTCTATGAAAGATAAGCAAGTACCACTAAGAACAAGTAATGACACACCAATTTCATTTCTTTTTTTTAGAATTGTTATTAAATTGAGAATGCCATAAAGAATGTTATCCAGATTTTTAGCAAAATATTTCAGCATTTATTTTATCATGTGCTTATGAACAAGATAAATGAACATGATCTTAACAACAGTAAGGTGCTAATTAGTGGCTCAAAGCCAAAGAATTGAGAGACCTGTTTCTGTCTTAGTATTGTTTAATTTGTAACAGAGAATGATATCAAGCAATACAAAATAGAGTATATAGAAAGTATCATTAAATGTGGCTTCAAATGAACTATTGGTAGAAAGATGGCTGGTAACAGCTCTGTAGGAGGGTAAGAAACTACTGCTAAACTACTACTGGGGAAATTGCTACCCCAGCATATGTAGCTACAGATGAATTTTAAGAAAGAGAAGTATGAGATCTAATTCTTAGTCTTCCTAGTTTATCCAATTATTCTTATTCATTAGATTCTATGCTTCCAAAGAATAAAAGAACTATGAATATGTACATATAAAATGCACAAAAATGTGTGTGTATCAATTTGGGTAGTCTCTGTTACAACATATTAAAATATATCCATGGCTGCCTTCCCATCTTCTGCAATCTATATACTCTCATAAAAATACCAACTAATAGGGAGTGTTTCCTTGCTTTCTCTTGACAGTATGAAGATACTATTTGGCACTCAGATTATATATCTGTCATTCTTCATTCTCAACACATAACCAACCCATCTTTTCTTCCAAGAAATTCCCCAGTGATATTATAAACAATTCTTTAAAATCATTATATTAAATTTTACTTTCTTGAGAGCAGTCTCAGTTATGTCTCTGTATTTCTGAATAATTTGGAAGAAAGCATTTGGTATTTATATAGCATTCACTCTTGGTTACTTTCCCAACTTGAACTTGCACTTGTGAGTAATAATAGGTCCCCAAAAGATGTCAACTATTTCCATATTACAGAGTATAACCTCTGCAGCAGTAATACCAAAATTATAGTTCAAGATCTTATATACTTCCTTTCAATAGCCAGCCAAGGACCACAATTAGTTCTTAACAAAGCCATTTACTAAGATGGGATAGTAAGGACAGTAACCAAAGACATTCCTCTGTGTACCAGAAACCTAAAGTATACTCTTTCATAAATAGTATTTATGGGAGGGTTATGTATAGAATAAGAGTACAATGGTAGTAAGGAACACACATGGCCAAAGCAATTTAAACCTCCAGTATGAGGAAGGGAATAAAAGAGTAGAAGAGCTAATGTGAAGAACAGAAAAGTGAGTTGGTAAAAAGTATGGTAGGATTTCCTATCACCAGTTAGGGCCCAGTTGAGGTTGTGCAAAATAAGTTTTAGTGGACCCAATCAGAACACGTTGCTTGATTTTCTCTACTTTTATTCAGCAGCATGTGTAGCAAAGGCTGTAAATTGTGGGAGTTTTCTAAGTCTGAGGCTTAACAGGGTACAAATGATGATATGATACGCAAGTTGAGGATTCAAGAGGACAATGTAAAGCTGAATTTGTTCACCAACAGATCAAGAACTGTACTCATTCAGAAAAATTATGATATTGCTTTTTAGAAGCACAAAACCTGAGAAACTGTCCAAAAAATTCAGGAAATTTTCCACAGTACAATGATAGGGTTGTACCTAGTGACACTAAACTAGCAATTTTTCTTGATGTACTTAAAGAGAAGAAAAAAAAATCTGTTGTGTACTTTTGCTGGAAAACTTCTTTCCACTCTGTTTCAAAACTACATATATATGTATGAATATATGTACATACATTATATATAAATGTAACTGTGTTATATTATGCTGCCTTTAAATGTTTCAGTCAGTTAACTAAATGTCATTTATCTATGGAACATTATCAACTCCTGGGAGGTCAATGGATATTTAATATATTTCTGGTATTATTCTCCTCTGCCACCCTGATAAGCCTACTAAAGATAGAATGAATTTCTAGGAACTTTTTGCTATAAAAATCAAATCTTTACTTCAATAATATGTTCTTTTGCAGTGTAATTCCATTTCCAGAAGCCCAGATATTCCTCTGGCTAAGAGCTCTAAAACAGAATTCTATTTGTCCATTTGTCAAAAAAATGATAATAAACACATATAGCAACTATATTATTAGAATCTATAGCCAATGAACAACAGTTATTAAGTACTTAAAATGAGCCAGACACTTGGCCAGGAACAATACAATCAATACAATCTATCCAATTTGTCACCTCCAAAGCAATCTCAAATAAATAATTAACCCTCATATTAAAAGCATCAACGCATTTTGAAATATGGAGATTAAGGGAAGATAAAAAGAAAGAAAATATAAATCATAACAACAACAACAAAAGATTCGTCTCCTAAACAAGGGGCAGTTTTAATTCAGAAGGAGGCTTTCCTTGTTCTGATAACCAAGCAGCTTTATCTATAAAGCTTCTAATTCTTCAGCAAACATCAGATTATGAATTTAAAGGCAAAGTAACTGGTTTCTAGCTTTCAGGTTTCCAAAATTTCTTTTTAAAATGTAGAAATATAAGAGACATTATTTAGGTTTTTTTTTTATTTACACAATCTCAATTTTCCATTTTATTATATCCATATAGATACAGGTATAATTTGTTCTGAGAGGAAATAGTCTTATAGATATAATATAAAAGACTTTCCATAGAAAATGCTTTACTACTGCCTTTAAATTTTTTACCTCATTCTACAGGCCATTCTAAAATAAACTTGTAAATATACTACAATGAGAAGAGCAAGTTAGAAACAATTGTTTCTATCTTTTTAAAAATATGGATTAAATTAATTTTAGAAATTTAACAATATTAGTGTTTAAAATGAGTTACGAAAAGGAAATAAATTAGTATTTCCTTGTTTACTTAGAGAAGTGCTAATCTAACCTATCCTCATTGCAAATGCTGGTGAAAGGATAAAAGGAGCACTGTGAAGTGATAAGTGGGCATCCTGATCATTCAGATAAGAAGCACTTTATTTTTGGATCTTTGCACTGTGAGTCTGATCTGAAGCTTAATACTTCAGTTTTCTTCTTTTTTTATAATGGAAGGATTTGTAAATTATATACAACATTCTTGGCCCTTTATCTGCAAGAGTCAGCTGGACTAGGAAATATAAACTGATTTCTAGTCAAGAACAGAATATATTTAGAAAATAGGAATAGAGGACAGATTATGTTAGAAAAATCTCCAAGTGGCATGAGCTCAATGGATCAAATAGCATCACTTGTATATGTGAAATATATAACTATTACATTGTGTGTTTGAAAAATGATTATATATTTGCTTCACTTTGCCAAAGAGACTAACATGAAAAGGAAAAGTAGTTAAGTTAAATAAAGCTAATTTGGAATCTTCTCATCTTTCTCCAGTTTATATTACATTCAGAAAGATTTAATTTTACACTGTTATCACTGCTTCAAGAACAAATATTTGATTTTGTAGATTTTTTCCCCTAAAATATTTCTAATATGCTTATATGGGCTGATAAATGTTATTCTAAGATGTGGAGCAGTTTTCATTTATTTACATGGAAGACTATCTTAAAAGAGTAAATAAAGAGGTTAATTATGCTCTATTTTTTTCATTTGAATTGTAAACATTCTCTTTAAGTGAACAATAGGTCATTGCAAAATAGTAGTGTATCCTGATTAATTCTTGTATCATCCTGATTAATAAACAATCCCCTTAGTTGATGATGGTATAAGTCCCTGTATACACTCAGGTCATCCACTAAATCTCTTTTCAGGTAGGCAGAGTTATATGGAAAGATGAGCTAGAATGAGTCTATAAAAGTCAATTTTATTCACTGTGCATTTTTCAGTCAAGTACTTTAAAAGGTCCAGAGATTCATCTGAAATGTGAGACAGGAGAAAAGACTAGCACATAAAGTATTGCTTTATGACCATACAAAAGGGCAATTGACCCTTACCAAACTTTTTTCTATATGAAACGGTTCCTAAAGTTCATCAGCACAGTGAAAAATTGTGGTGAAGTCGCGTGTAGATGGGTAAAGCAAAAGTGATGATTGGTCATGGTTCTCGCTGCCATTGTTATTGAGCCTGGACCATGTAAAATTCTCTGTGGGAAAGTGTCAGCCTCTTAAATAGGTGCTCAGCAACTTTCAGCTCATTAAATTGCCAGCATTTGCTGCCTCACTTGTCAAGAATCATTCTGTCTAACAACTGCTGTCCAGTCATATTCATAAAGTACATCTTCATAGTTAGCATATTCAACTGTTATATAACAATATACCTTATAAAAACTAAACTTTGACTTCACTTTTCATATGAGAAAATACTCTATATAAATATATGATGAAATACAAAAATGAGCATATTATCCAATATTTTAGATACCAAGATAATGCTAATGTAAACAACAACAACACCAGTTTTCCTTAATTATAAACTTAAAAATTCCCTGATAATGAGTTTTAACTTACCTATACATCTCAAGATCAAATTTAGCATTAGTCAAAGACTTTTGCAATTCACATGACAAAAAAAGTACTGAGAGAAAAATGCTCTTCAAAATAGTTCTTAAAAGGTTGTTACATCTTTTTTTTTTCCTTTTGAAAGCATGAGAAGCATTTAATTCCTTATGGAAAAAACTGATTCAATAATTATTTTTCATAAATCATGATTTTCTAAATCATAATTTAAGAGGATCAAATATTTATACTTAGCCTACTTTCTCTACACCTTTATTTGCATTTCACTTATGAATACTATTGCTACAGATTTCAATAATGATCAACTTGACTCATTAGAGATATTTAATCAAAACTAAAGAGTTTTATTTGGCTAGCAGGGTTTCAGGACTTTGATGCTATTAGAAACCTCACACAATTGCACAGTGTGTCTGTGAACTATGAATCCTTAGAAACCTCCTGAATGGGGTTGCTGTGATTTTTACTGAGAAATTAGCTCCTTGACATTGCATTACCAATTAGTTTTCTAGAACACATTAAATCCTGCTGCTTTGGTTTACAGAATAACTCAAGCATTACTGATGAAGCATAAAAACTTACTTGGCAAAGCAGCGGGGGACACAGGGTGCTGACAGGACCCACCACAGCAGGTTGAGTAGAATTGTGGGGCTCTCAGAAAAAAAAGTTTGGAAGAAGCTGCAGATAAAACATCAATCTCATTGGTTATCCATTTATTTTACACAAAATGCCAGTTACTTAAAAGTTACTAAGTAATGCCTTCTTTTTTCTTTATCAAATAGTAATCCTTTATTATTAAAGGCGTGACTAACTAAATGATCTGCCAAATATATTTATCAGCTTATTTTAGCAAGGTTTTGTGTACTGTGTAGCTTGAATTAAAATATATTATGAAATGAGGAGCTTATATATTCCCTCAATCATGTAGTCATATTTAATAACATAAAGTGTTCTAGACACTCTGAAAATCAGGAAATAAATATTTGCTGCATGTATAGACACAAATATAAAAAACCCACAACTATTTATATATATATTTATATAGGAAGTTATTTAAAATATATAGTCAGATTCCATGGTTACTGACATTATAACACATTTATTTTATAGTTCAATAAGTTAAAAACATATCAAAAAACATTTCTGATTACCTTAGCAATGTGTTAGTATCTATGAATTTATAGCTATTTTACTTGAGGGAAAAAAAAAAACATCCAAATCAAATCACTAGTAGACACACATAAATAAAATACTTCTGCTTTTAAAACTTTACACTATTATTTGTTTACCTGTTTTAACCATAAATTCAAGAGAATTAACATTATTTTTAGAGATAGTTAAATTATAATCTTTCCTCATGACACAATTTATATTCATATTCCTCTACCTCTATTCATGTATAAGTAAACGGAGTATAAGTAAGTAAGTTAGCACTTATCTTGGGTAGAAAATGTCAGTAGTAGAACTCTCTACAATTCAGTATGATGTCAAATGAAATGGGATGTTAACCATACCCTTTAAAAGCAAACTTGTCATTTATAACATGATTTAATAATTTTTTGAAATAATCATTTTATGTTCATATGCAAGTGAATCTTTTCCAATCATAATAAATGTGAATATATATGGAAACAGCATTTCACATGTGTGTTTGTTCGGTTTTCTTCTTGCTCAGCTTTATAAACATTACTTTACAACTTTCCAAGGTAAGGTTGGGTTGATTTCAACCTATGCCACACTTAAAAGGTAAGTAGATTTTTAACTATGATGAAGTATCTTAGTTAAAATTTCAGTTATAATAGTGAATTCATAATCCCAGTTTGACAAAAATTGTCAAATATCAGTGGAGTGCTTGCTGATTGCACAATCAAATCATAAAGTGTTTATTTTAATCTTGATTTCTTAAGATGAAGACAAATAAAGACATATTGAAGATCAAACTTAGTAAATGACACCAATACAAGGAAAAAGTTCCTAATAGAAACTATCCTTACAAATTATGTGATGATATAAAGATAATGTCATTCATTTTGATTTAGCATCACAAAATACATTCTGACGTCCTAAAGAAGAGTCTTTAAATATTAGTTATATAAAAATGAATAACATGCATAAGAGCAGAATGTGACAAATTATTTTACATTTTAAAATCAGACATTTCATGTAATTCTAGAATTAATATTCCATAAAAATTTAAAGTATAGCTGTAACATTGGTTGGCATTATTTTTTTCTTTAAAAGGAGAAAAACTGGAAAACTGCAAACTTGCTCTTCTATAAATATGTATAAATTGAACATGATCATTTTAGCTGGAAAGGCTAAGTAGAGAAATCTCACTAAATAATTAGCATAAACCAACAACAACAAAATTGTACAATTGTCTGCATTTAAATTTTATTTTATTTTACTTGAAAATTTTTATTTTCCCAATTACATATAAAAAATAATTTTGATTTTAATTTTTAAAAATTTTGAATTACAAATTTTCTCCCTCCTGTTTCCTTACCCTCCCCCAACACAATAAACAGTGTGACATGGATTTTACACGTTCAATCATGCAAAACATATTTCTGTATTAGTCATGATGTGAAAGAAAACAGTGCAAGGAAAAAAAACATGAAAAAATAAAGACAGTGAAAAATAATATATTTCAATCTGAATTCAGATACGATACATTCTTCCTCTAAAGGTGGATAGAATTGTCTTGGCAATTTGTCTTGGCAAATTAGAATTGTCTTGGATCAAAATATTATTAAAAATAGCTAAATTCTTCATAGTTGATCATTGTACAATATTGTTATTACTGTGTAAAATGGTCTCCTGCTTTTGCTCCCCTCATTTTGCATCAGTTCATGTAAGTCTTACTAGATTTTTCCTAAAATCAACCTGCTCATAATTTCTTATAGAAAAAGTATTCCATTATAATTGTATACTATAACTTATTCCAGCCATTCCTACATCCCCTTGTTTTCAATTCTTAGCCAATACACACCAAAATGCTACTATAAATAGTTTTGTCCAAATAAGTCCTTACCCTATTTTTTTTTATCTCTTTGGTATCTAGACCTAGTAGTGATATAGTATCAAAGAATATGTATGTACAATTTTATAGTCTTTTGGGCATGGTTCCAAATTGCTTTCCAGAATCCTGGGATTAGTTCACAACTCCACTAAGAGCATATTACTAACCCAGTTATCCTTTTCAACATATATTGTTTTCCTTTTTCATTATATTAGCAATTTTGATAGGTGTCAGGTGATACTTCAGTTTTTTACTTTAACTTTTTCCGTCAATAGTGATTTAGAAATATATGTGACATATTAATCTTTTAATGTTGGCCATATTTTTAAAAAAATGTATCAAATGTCATTTAATGTACTCTCCCCTGCCTTTATAACTACCGTTCCTTTCTATACCTATTCTCCCCCCCCAAAGGGATAAAATAATTAAGATCACTAAGACTAGATCTTCAATTATTTAGGCAAGATTTAATTGGGCAAGAGCAGAAAATTTTTCACAATTAAATGAACACAAATTTTCTTAGGGAATAATTTATACTGATTACATATTTCCTATAAACAAATTAAAGTGTGGGGATTCAGCAGCATTTAATTATAAGTTAAATCAACTTTGTATCAAATTTTATCATGTGGTATTTCTATCACTTCAACACTGACAATTACGCTACAGAATAGAGTTCCTACACACACACACACACACACACACCTTGTTTATATTGGTTTATATGGGAATCATTGTAAAATTCCAATTAAGCACATTAAAACATTTTTGTTACATTTTAAATTACACACTATATCCCTTTTTCCCCTCTCCCTACCCTACATAGAAAAGATCACCATTTGATATGGATATATATATGTGTGTATATGTAAATATTCACATATATGTATATATGTACAAATGTGTATATAAAACTATTATGCATATTCTTATCAGTACTTTCTCTGGAGGTAGATATTCCTTCATAAGTCTTTTGTTGTCAATTTGACTATTTATAATACTCAAAATAACTTAATCTTTCAGTTATTCTTCAAACTATTATTACTGTACACAACATTCTCTTGGTTTTGCTCATTTCACTCTTCATTGTTTCATGAAAGTCTTTCTAAGATTTTGTAAAATTAATCAGTTCATCATCTTTTGTAGCATATTAGTATTCCCTCAAAATCATATATCCAATTTATTTAGCCAATCCTCAATTGAAGGGCATCTCAATTTCCAGTTTTTTGCTATAATAAAGAGAGCTGCTACAAATATTTTAGAATATGTAGGTTCCTCTTCCTTTTTCTCTAATCACCGTGGGAAACAGAACTAATAGTAATATTGCTGGGCCAAAGGATAGGTACATAGTTTTATAACTGTTTAGGCATAATTCCAGATTGTTCTCTAAATATAGCTAGACTGTTTACAATTCTATCAACAGTGTATTAGTGTTGTAATTTTTCCACATCCCCTCAGAATATTGTCATTTCCCCCTTCATCATTTTAGTCAAATTGATAACTGTGAGATGGCATATCAAAGTTATTTTTCATTTCTCTAACCAATAGTTATTTAGATAATTTTTTCCTATGGATATATAAAACTCTGATTTATTGGGGAAATGCCTGTTCATCCTTTAACCATTTATAAATTAATTAATAGGAAAAAAGTTTATAAATTACCATAATTGGAAAATGACTTATAAATTTGAAAAAGTACTTTGTATATGTGAGATAAAAGACCTTCATCCAAGAAACTATAATTTTGCCCCTCCCCCTAATTTTCTGCTTTTCTTCCCATTTTTGCTACATTGGTTTTATTTATACAAAATCTTTTAAATTTAATATAATCAAAATTATCCATGTTACTTCTCATAATGCTCTCTGCCTCTTGTTTATTCATGAATCCTTCTCCTATCCATAGGAGATTCTGATTTACTTATGATATCTCCCTTTATATCTAGGCCATGTATCCATTTTGACCTAATCTCGATAAAATGGCATAAGATATTGGTCTACAGATAGTTTCTGCCAGACTGCTTTCCAATTTTACCAGCAATTTTTACTAAATAGTGAGTTCTTATCCTCAAAGCTCAAATCTTTATTTTAAAAAAAAATCAAGGTTATAATCTATTGTGTATCTACTCTATTTCAATAATTCACATCGTTATTTCTTAGACGATATTGGATAGTTTTGATAATTACTGCTTATAAATTAAGATCTAGTTTTGTTAAACCTTCTTCATTTTTTTTTATATCAAAGGAAATAATGATTATTTTTTAAAATGAAGGAGGTTGGGGCAGCTAGGTGGTGCAGTGGATAGAGTACCAACCCTGAAGTCAGGAGGACCTGAATTCAAATTTGGTCTCAGACACTTGACCCTTCCTAGCTGTGTGACTCTGGGAAAGTCATTTAACCTAACCCTCAGCAAAAAACTGGAAAGCAGTCTGGCAGAAACTATCTTCCAAATGAATTTTCTTCTCATTTTTATAGATCAATAAATCATTTTTAGTAATATAATTGGGATAACATAAAATAAGATTAGTTTAAGAAGAATTGTCATTTTTATAACATTGGCTTGATCCATCCATGATCAAATCTTATTTCATTAATTATGTAAATCAGTTACATTTGCATAAACCATATTTTTATAATTATGTTCATGTAGGTCCTGGATTTATCTTGGTAGGTATTTTATGTTATCCATGATTATTTAAATGAAATATCTATTACTATATATCTTGCAGAGTTTTGTTGGTGATATATAAAAATGCTGAGGAGTTATATGGGTTTATTTTGCAAAGTGTTACTTTGCCAAAATTATTGTTTCAAAGAGGAAGAGCCAAAATGGTGGACACTAGACAAGTCTTTGAGTTCTTCCTGGCTTCCCTCAGAATCAAAATTAGATCAAACTTCTGAGCAGAAGATATCAGAACTTCAGGAAAGGTCTATGTCAATTGGGCAGGGGAGGAGGCAGTCCAGCACAGGTGTAGCACAGGGAGACCCAGAACAGAGAGGCTTCCATACTCCTGAGGAATCTACTAGGAGGCTCTTAGCAAAAATATAGCAGCATTGGCTACTCTATTCTAGTTCAGAAACCAATGAATTAGCAGATCAGCTGTGAAACCTCCAAAGCAACTGAGGATGGCAAATAATGAGCCCCTGAACCCTAGCATAACAAGGGAGACTTGGCCACACCCACTCACATGGGAAGGAAGCCAGTAGCACTGGCCCCAGGGCCTTGTGAAGCTGCTGTAACCTATAGAGGAAGCTTGGTACAATCCCCCCTTTGTTCTAACAGCATACCTCAATCTTTTAAAATGAGTAAAAAAGCAAAAAAGAACTCTGACCATAAATAGCTATTATGTAAACAGAGAAGAACAGACTTCAAATCTTGAGGACACTAAAGGTAAAGCATCTCTAGAAGATACCTCAAAGGGTGATATGGATTGCTTTCCAACTTAAAAGGCTCTCTTGAAAGAATCCAAAAAGGATCTTAAAAGATAGTTAGAAGAAAAATGGGGAAAGGAAATGAGAATTATAGGAAAGGAAACACAGAAACTGTCTAAAAAGTTACTCTTTAAAAAATAGATTTGGAGAAATGGAAAAAGAAAACAACTCCTTGAAAAACAGAATTGATGAAATGGCAACAGAGAACAGCTCCCTAAAAAAAAGAATTGGTAAAATGGGGAAAAAACAATGAACAAAACAACTCATTGAAAAGTTCAATTGGGCAAATGCAAAAGGAGGCAAAAAAACTAACTGAAAAAATAATTCACTAAAAATTAGAACTGAACAAATGGAAGTGAATGATTCAATGAGACATAAAGAAATCAGTCAAACAAAACCAAAAAAAAAAAAAAATTAGAAGAAAATGTAAGCTACCTCATCGGAAAAACAACTGACCTAGAAAATAGATCCATCCAGAAAAGACAATCTAAGAATTATTGCACTACCTGTAAACCATGATGAAAAAAGATCTTTGACAACATCTTTCAAGAAATCATTAAGGAAAACTGCCCTGATGTCCTAGAACAAAAGGGTAAAATATCCATTGAAAGAATCAATCTATCACCTCTTGAGACTACAAAATAAAAACTCAAGGAATATCATAGCTAAATTTCAGAATTATCAGATCAAGGAGAAAATATTGCAAGCAGCCAGAAAGAAACAATTCAAATATTGAGGAGCCACAATCAAGATTAGCCAGGACCTAAAAGCTTCTACTCTAAAGGATTCATGGACCAGGAATATGATTTGGAGGGAAAAGGAGTTTGCACTGTAGCCAAGAATCAACTATTCAGCAAAATTAAGCATTATATTTCAGGAAAAATGATGGATATTCAATGAAATAGGGGATTTTCATTTATTTTTGATGAAATGACCAGAGCTGCACAGAAAATTTGTTGTTCAAATACAGAACTCAAGAGAAACATAGGTAAAAAGGGCAGGAAAAATGATGTTTTTTAAAGTATAAAATGTTTATATTTCTGTAATGGAAAATAATGTTTAACTCTTCAGAACTGCATCTTCGTTAGGGGTATTTAGGGGTATATATAGAGAGTGTAGGAGTAATTTGACTTTACTGTGGTGATCTAAAAAAGAATCTAGGGGTGGAAATGGGTTTGAATTGGAAGAAGAGGAAAGGGAGGAAAAGGGGGTAAATTACATCACATAAAGAGACAAAAAAAGATGATTACAATTGAGCACTGTGTGAACCTTAATATCATCAAATTTGACTCAAAGAGAGAATATTGAATTTGATAAAGAAATTTGTCTCACTCTATTGGGAAATAGGAGGAGAAAGGGGAAAGGTAAGGGGGAGGATAATAATATCTTTTGTTCTCAGAAGTAGAAGGAGAAAAGAATAAAAGGGGAGAAGGGGCTGTAAAAGGGAAGGGCAGATTGAGGGAGGTAGTAGTCAGAAGCAAAACACTGAGGAGAAGGGGAAAGGCAAAAGAAAAGAGAAAAATACAACTTGGGGGAAATAAGATGATAGGAAATAGAGAGTTAGTCATTTTAATTTTAATGTGAATGGAATGGACTCTCCCATAGATTGGAAGTGGATAGCAGACTAGATTAAAAGCAAGACTCCTACATTATGTTGTTTACAAGAAACACATTTAAAGCAGAGAGATGTGTACAGAGTAAAGGTAAAAGACTGGAACAGAATCTATTATGCTTCAACTTAAAAAAAAAAAAAAAAAAAAAAACAGTGATAGCCATCCTGATCTCAGATCAAGCCAAAACAAAAAAATAGATTTAATTAAAAGATAAGGAAGGAAACTACATTTTGCTAATGGGTACCATAGATAATGAAGTAATATCAGTACTAAACATACATGTCCCAAGTAATAAAACAACCAGATTCCTAGAGGTGAAGGGCTCAAGAAGAAATAAACAGGAAAACTATAGTAGTACGGGATCTCATGCTTGCTTTATCAGAACTAGATAAATTGAACTGTAAAATAAATAAGAAAGAAGTTGCAAAGGTAAGTAGAATTTTAGAAAAGTTAGGTGACAGACCATTGGAGAAAATTGAATGGGGACAGAAAGAATATGTTTTTTTCTCAGAGGTAAATAGAATTTTAGAAAAGTTAGGTATGATGGAGCTTTGGAGAAAATTGAAAGGAGACAGAAATGAATATACATTTTTCTCAGCAGTACATATAACCTACACAAAAATTAACCATATATTAGGACATAAACCCCTCAAAGTCAAATGCAAAAAGGCAGAAATAGTAAATGCAAGCATCAAATGTAATGGAGATAAATTAGAACATTCCCTATAAGATCGGGGTGAAACAAGATCCTGCTCTTACCATAAGTATTCAATATTGTATTGGAAATGTTAGCTTCAGCAACAAGAGAAGAAAAAGAAATTAAAGGAATTAGAGAAGCTAATAAGGAAACATGAGTATCATTCTTTGCAGATGATATGATGGTATATCTAGAAAATCCTAGAGATTCAACTAAAAACTACTAGAAACAATTCACAACTTTAGCAAAGTTTCAGGATACAAAATAAATCCTCAAAAATCATCAACACTTTTATATATTAGCGATAAAATCCAGCAGCAAGAGACACAAAGATAAATGCCATTTAAAATAGCTATAGATAATATAAAATATTTGAGAGTCTACCTGTCAAGACAAAGTCAGGAACTATATGAACATAATTACCAAATACTTTTCACAATAAAATCAGGTCTAAACAATTGGAAGCATATTAAGTGTTCATGGGTACACTGAGCCAATATAATAAAAATGATAATTATACCTAAATTAATTTACTTATTCAGTGTCATACCAATCAAACTGCCAAGGAATTATTTTATAAACCTAAAAAAAAGACAAAATTATTGTTTCAACTAACTTTTAAAGTAAATCACTAGGATTTTCTAAGTATAACATTATATCATCTGAAAAAAAGATAGTTTTATTACTTCACTGCTCATTCTGATTCTTTCAATTTCTTTTTCTTCTCATTGCTATTGCTTAGCATTTCTAATAAAATATTGAATAATATTGTATTAATGGGCATCCTACTTTTGTTCTTGATCTTTGGGGAAAGGCTTCTAACTTATCCCTGTTTTTACTTCCTGATGATTTTAGATAGATGTTTTGTATCATTTTAAGGTAAAATCTATCTATTCCTATGCTTTCAATTATTTTTAATAAGAATTGGTGTCATTTTTGTCAAAAAAATTTCTCCAGTTACTGATATAATCACATAATTTTGTTACATTTTTAATGATATAATCAGTTATCAGTGCTGAGTGAAATGATTAGAATTAAAAGAACATTGTACACAGCAACAACAAGAATATTCAATGATCAGTTCGGAAGGACATGGTTCTTTTCAATAGTGAGGTAATTCAGGCCAAGTTCAAGAGACTTGTGATAGGAAAAAGTCTTCCATATCCAAAGAGAGGACTATGAAGAATGAATGTGGATCACAGCATAGTATCTTCATCCTTTTTGTTGTTGTTTATTTGTTTGCTTGTTTTTTTTTCCTTTCTCATTTTTCCCCCTTTTGATCTGATTTTTCTTGTGTAACATGATAATTATGGAAATATGTTTAGAGGAATTGCACATATCTAAACTATAATGGATTATGTACTATCTCGAGGAGGAAGGGTGCTGTCTAGAGGAAGGAGGAAGAAAGAAAATTTTAGGACACAAGGTTTTACAAAGGTGAATGTTGAAAACTATCTTTGTATGTATTTTGAAAAATAAAAGGCTATTATTCTTTTTTTTTAATAGTCACCTGCTTGTATTGGACAAGAAAGAATAGTCTGCAAAAAAAAAAAGGTCAAAATGGCTTCATAATTTAGACATAAAGAGTGATATTATAAGCAAATTAGAAGGACAAAACATAGTCTACCTCTCAGATCTATGGAGAAGGAAGGAATTTGTGGCCAAAGAAAAACTGGAAATCATTATTGAAAAAATAGGTAATTTTGATTATATTTAAGTTAAAATGTTTTTGTACAAACAAAACTAATGCAGTCAAGATTAGAAGGGAAGCAATAAAGTGGGAAAATATTTTATATTCAAAGATTCTGATAAATACCTCATTTCTAAAATATGGAGAATTGATTCAAATTTATAAGAATTCAAGCCATTTTCCAATTCATAAATAATCAATGAATGTGAACAGACAATTTTCAGATGAAGACATCAAAACCATTTCTACTCAGGTGCTCTAAATCACCATTGATCAGAGAAATGCAAATTAAGACAACTCTGAGGTACCACTACACACTTCTCAGATTGCCTAAATGACAGAAAAAGATAATGGCATATATTGGAGGGGATGTGGGAAAGCTGGGACACTAATATATTGGTAGATATGTGAACTGATTCAACCATTCTGGAGAGTAATTTGGAACTATATCCAAAGGGCTATCAAACTGTGTGCATACCCTTTGATCTAGTAGTGTCTCTACTGTGCTTGTATCCCAGAGATCATAAAGAAGAGAAAGGGAAAGGGAAAGAAAAGAAAGGAAATGTTTGTGGTACCCCTTTTTACAGTGACCAGAAACTGGAAACTGAATGGATGACCATCACTGAATGGCTGAATAAGTTACAGTATATGAATGTTATGGAATATTCTTGTTCTATAAGAAACAACAGGATGATTTCAGAGAGGGTTAGAGAAATTTATATGAATCAGTGAGTAGAAGTGAGTAGAACCAGGAGATCATTGTACATGGCAACAACAAGATTACATAATGATCAATTCTGATGGACATGGCTGTTTTCAACAATGAAATGATTAATGCAGTTCCAATGGTCTTGTGATGAAGAGAGCCATCTACACTCAGAGAAAGGACTGTGGAGACTGAGTGTGGATGAAAACATAGCATTTTCATTCATTTTGTTGTTGGTTGCTTGTATTTTATTTTCTCTAATTTTTTTCTTGTGCAGCAACATAATTTTATAAATATGTGTGCCTATCTTGTATTTAAGATATATTTTTACTATGTTTAACATATATTGGATTACTTGCTAACTAGGAGAGGAAATGGGGAGAAGGGAGAAAAAATTGGAACACAAGGTTTTGCAAGGGTTAATGTTGAAAAATTATCCATGCATAACTTTTGAAAATTAAAAAACTTTAATTAAAAAAAAAAACCAAAACCTTCCCAATGTCTTTCTTTATAAAGGATAGAAATTAGACTTTCAATCAACTCCATTTTGCATCTGCTGCACTATCTGGTTTCATCTAAGAGAACAAGTTGCCCATATAATAGAGAGACTTGTTTTCTTCACCCATTCTCTCTGCTTTGCTGCCTCTTTTGTGGGTTGTCTCCCTCCCTCCCCAAAACTGTAAGCTCCTTGAGTGCAGGGATTATTTTACCTTTTATTACTTTTATCCCCAGAGCTTAGCACAGTACTTGGTACATAGTAGGTGCTTAATAAATGTTACTTGGATTTGATTAATGACAAAGAATTGGAAACTAAGAGGATACCAATAGTTTGGAGAATGATTGAAAAGATTATGATATAGAAATATGATCATACTATTATGATATATAAAATAATGAAGTAAATGGTTTCAAAGAAACCTGAGAAGGATAGTATGAACTGGTGTAGTGTGAAATAAACAGAACCAAGAGAACAAATTTAATGAGAACAATAATGTAAAGACAAACTGTCTTGAAAGATTTAGGAATTTTACTCATCACAATGATCAACCATAATTCCAAACAACTCATGATGTCCACCACTTAATAAAGAGGTAAAGAACAGGGCAGAGATAAGATGGTATAGTAAAGGCAAGGACTCACCTGCGCTTTCCCTCAAATGCCTTCAAATACCTTTAAAGGAGTCTAAACAAATTGTAGAGCATAAAAATCTATGAAAAGATGGAGTATAGCAACTTTATAACCCAATTCCACTTAGAAGGTAGTAGGAAAGGTTGCACAAGATGGGAGAAGAGTGTAGTCTAGGGCAAACCACACCTGCACAGACAAGGTTCCAGCAAACCAGGAGCATCCCTCAGGACAATGATCATTGGCAGTAGTAATGGTTTCTAGACTTTTCAGCCCAGAAAAAAATAAAAAGGAGATTTATGGCATCCCTTTTATAGGAGTTCCAGGGGCAAATGGAAGCTAATGATTTTATGAGCTATCAAGAAACTATCAAACAAAAAAAATTGTCCTAATTTTAAAAATAGGACAAAATGTAAAATACCTCATTGGAAAAACAATGGACTTGAAAAATAGATCCAAGAGAAATAATTAAAGAATTCTTGGACTACCTGAAAGTTATGATAAAAAAAAAAGCAAGCATAATTTTTCAAGAAATTATCAAGACAAATGTCCCAGATATGCTAGAACCAGATATGTTATTCTATAAAATAGAAACTGAAAGAATCCACTGATCATCTTCTGAAAGAAATCCCAAAATGAAAACTCCCAGGAATATTATAGCCAAAATACAGACCTCCCAGATTAAGTGAAAAATACATCAAGCAATACAATTGTCAAAAACAATTCAAATATCATCAAGCCATGGTCAGGATAATACAAGATTTAACAGCGTCTACATGAAAGTATTGGAAAGCTTGGGATACGATTATTCCAAAGTTAGAACAAAAAGCAAGAATCACCTACCCAGCCAAACCGAGCATAATCATTCAAGTGGGGAAATTGACATGCAATGAAATAAAGATCCTTCAAGCATTCTTGATGAAAACAAAACTAAGTTGAATAGAAAATTTGATTTTCAAATGCAAGAAGCATAAAAAGATAAACAAGAAAGAGAAATCATAAGGGATTCAATAAGGTTAAATTGTTTATACTCCTACATGGAAAATGATATTTATACCTTTTAAAATCTTTCTCGCTATCAGGATAGTTCAAAGGAATATGTATAAATAGACAGAAAGTGTGGATATGAGATGACACATGCCATCAGTGTGAGAAAGAAGATTGCAGTAGAAAAGTAGGAGGGGGAGACATAGGATGGGGTAAATTATCTCATATAAAAGGGCATGAAAATGCTATTAGCATGGAAAGAAATATAGGAAGATGACAAGCAAAGCTTGAATCTTGCTCTCATCACAAGGAATCAAAGAGGAAATAATATACACACTCAGTTGGATGTAGAAATTTATCTCACCATATAGGAAAGTAGGAAGGGAAGAAGAAAGAAAAGGGCAGGGGTAGTTGAAGGTAGGGTAGCTTAGGGGAGGCAAAAGTCAGAAGCAAAACACTTTTGAGAATGGACAGGATAAAAGGAAAGAGAAAATAGAATAAAAAGATAGAAAATTGGATAGAGGGAAATATATAGTTGGTAATCATTATTTTTTAAAAAATATTTCACATGAGTTTTTCTGATAAAGACTTCATTTCTCAAACATACAGAAAACTGAGTCAAATTATACAAATAAGAGCAATTTCTCAATTGATAGTCAAAGGATATGAACACTTAGTTTTCAGATAAAGTAATCAAAGCTACCTATAGTCCTATTAAAAAAAATGTTCTCTCACTATTATGAGAAATGCAAATTAAAACTGTCAAATATGCTAATGTGATAAAAAGAAATTGACTGATATTGAAGGGGATGTGAGAAAACTGAAACATTGTTGTACTATTGGTGAATTAATATATTAATTCAACAATGTTATGAAGCAATTTGGAATTATGCCAAAAGGGCTATAAAACCATACATATCCTTTGACTAATCAATACCACTACTAGATCTGTAACCCAAAGAAATAAAAAAATAAAAAGGAAAAGGATCTGCATGTACAAAAATATTTTAGTAGCTCTTTTAGTGATGGCAAAGAATTAGAAATAGAGGGCATGTCCGTCAATTGGGGAATGGCTGCACAAGTTGTTGTATATAATACCGACATGAACTAATGCAAAGTGAAATGAATAGAACAAAGAGAACATTTTACACAGTAATAGTAATATTGTATGATGATCTACTATAAACAACTCAGCTATTCTCAACAATATGGTGATCCAAGACAATTCTGTGGGACTTATGATAAAAGGTAGTGTCTATCACCAGAGAAAGAACTTGTGGAGCCTGAAAGCAGATGAAACTATTTTTATTTTTCTTGATTTGTTTGCTCTATGTTTTCTTTCACAGAATGACTTACAAGGAAATGTGTTTTGCATGACTATACATGTGTAACCTAAATTCGCGCTTGCCTTTCAATGGGGATGGGGTGAAGAGAAAGGAGTTCAAAAATTTTTTAAAAAGAAGCTTAAAATTGTTTTTACATGTATTTGGGAAGTAATAAAAATGTTAAATAATGGAAAGATGACAGACCCTGTGAGGATCAGCAGTTTTCTGACAAAGCTTCCTTGACTGGTGCAATTTCCATCCCCTTGTGCAACTTCCTGGTATAGCTGGGGCCTCCCAGACTTAGTGGATGCTTGAAACCATGTGAATTGTCAGATTCTGATTACTAAATGACCATACATGTTTACAGTTGAAGATGAGGGAGACTGAAACTGGAAAAGCCAAGTGTAACTGTATCTTTGTTGCATATCTTTGCTATTTTAGGTCAAAGTCAGCCTCCTCCTTGGTTAAATATTCAGTGGCTTGCAAGTGCTTCATTTCATCCCAATATGAAATCAACTTTAAAGATGTGTCTACATAGACTTACATAGAATGAGATTTTTTTTTCTCTTGGATATGGCCTGTGTGGAGATTTATTTTGCTTGACTATATTTGTTTTAGGGGGAGAGAATATGAATTTTTATTGATCAAAAAGGAATTTAATTTTCAAAAATATAAAATGAAAGAGGATAACTCCCTAGCTTTTTTTTTTCAAATTAAAGTACCTGGCCTTTCCATCTTCTGTTCCCCCCAATTAAATTTTTTTTTCAGTCAATAAAAGTCCTTCTTCAGTCCTCCTTATAAGCTTAATGAGTCAAGAGTTTGTCATAGTAATCAAATAAGATAATGTGATTTGGGCTACAACAAGAGAAGGAAAAAATTTTCAGAAGTAAGGGAGGTGCTAACTTTTCCCTGGAAAAACCACATCTGGAATAGTGTGTTAAGTTCTGGGTGCTATTTAAAAGTAAAGATATTTAAGCTGGAGAATATCCAAAGAAGAGCAACCAGAAGAGTGAAGTACCTTGAATTCATGCCATATGAGGATCATTTGGAAATGTTTAGCCTCAAAAAGACTTTGGGGGAGTATGATAACTGTCATATTTTTTGAAGTATTTTCCATACAGAAGAAGGACTAGATGTACTGTTTTGACCTGGAGGGGAAACGTGGGGGCAGTGTATGGAAGTTGGCAAAGAAACAAATTTTGGTT
Organism: Sarcophilus harrisii; assembly: GCF_902635505.1. Classification (NCBI taxonomy): domain Eukaryota; kingdom Metazoa; phylum Chordata; class Mammalia; order Dasyuromorphia; family Dasyuridae; genus Sarcophilus; species Sarcophilus harrisii. Next base: position 66,937,620 of record NC_045430.1, on the reverse strand, counting down.
TGATGTAAGAAAAAAAGCTTCCTAACAATTGGGATTAGAGATATCCCAAAATGAAATGAACTTCCAAAGAAGGGGGTCTTTATGAGAGGTATGTCAAATATCTTAGAGAAGAACTGTTTTATTGTTCAAGTATCAGTTTAACTCAATGGGATAAGGTCTGTGATTAAATGATATTTTCAATTCCATTCAGCACTTTTAATCTCCTCCTAAAACTCCTAAATTTATACATATCAAAAAAAGATATTTTCCTCTGCTCTATAAGTCTAGTATCTTATTAGTGAGATTTCACTTTTTCTATCCCTACTTTCAGGGACACCAAGCGATTTTCCAGCCATATATTAACAGGTAGGGTTTGCATCTCTGCTTTTAATGATATCATGAACACTTAGCATAATGTATGGCATATAGTAAATATTTAATAAATATTTATTTCATAGTTAATGAAATATGAATTTCATAATTTACTTATTCAATCAGTCATCCAAGAGAATTTCAAAAAGAATACTGCTCTGCCAATTAGCTCTTTGTCTGCTTTTCCTGTACTTGATCTTAATAAAAGATACTGATTCTTTTAAATCTGAAGGTATATTGCTAGCTGAAAAGCTTAAACTGTTGTGAGAGTGGGGAAGGAGTTATTGAGACTCTACCCAATTGCTGAATTGCTGAGTGAAAACTTACTTAACTCACTATGTCTAGCCAAAAGGAGATCATGATCTATGTGTTCCTTCTCAATGGATGACTATCCACTAAGACAATAGCACCAATCTACTCCAAGCATCCTTCATCTATCCTTCTCCAACTCTGTACCATATCCTCCTTTCCCACCCCTTTGCTTTTTCTTCTTTTTCTTTCTTCTTTTTTTGAAAGATAAAACAGCAGTTCTATTGAAAAAGTCAAATATTCTATCCTACAATTCCAGTCTCAATCTTCAATTACCTAGATAATAACCCACTTTTCTAGCCTCTGATCTTTATGTCTTAAATCTTCCAAATAGACTTCAAATTCCTTAACGTAAGCACTTTAGCAGTAGTAGCAACAACAAATGGAGTAGGATCAGGAACAAGAGCAGGAAGGAACAAAAGCAAGTATTATTAAACACACACACACACCACCGCCACCACCACCACCACCACCACCACCACCACCACCAGGTAGCCAAGCACACAATTTCTCCAATCTTCCACTATTCCCCAGGGAGGCAGGATACTATAGTGGGAAAAACAATAGCCTTGGGGTCAGAAGACTTAAATCAGGTTAAAAAATGACTCTATTACTTACTATGTGACCTCTGTATATTAATTATAAAACAAAAAGATATACTAGATGACTTCTGAGACCACATCCAGTTCTAAGCCTAAAATCTTATGGTGATTAGCCACCCTTTACCCAAATGCATCAAATTGCTTAGAAACTTCCATTAAGATGTATGTATCACTCTGAGGTACCACTACATATCGCTCAGATTAGCTAAGATGACAGGAAAAGACAATGACAAATGTTGGAGGGAATGTGGGAAAATTGGGACACTAATGCATTGTGGGTGGAGTTGTGAACTGATCCAAATATTCTGAAGAGCAATTTGGAACTATGCTCAAAACGTTGTCCAATGTGCACACCCTTTGATCCAGCAGTGTATCTACTGGACTTGTATCCCAAAGAGATTATAATAAAGGGAAAAGGACCCACAAGTTCAAAAATGTTCATTGCAGCCCTTTTTGTAGTGGCAAGGAATTGGAAACTGAGTAGATGTCCATCAATTTGGTGATGGCTGAGTAAGTTGTGGTATATGAATGTAATAAAATTATTATTGTTCTATAAGAAATGATCAGCAGGATAATTTCAGAAAAAAAGTTTTTGTACTACTAAACTAAAAACAATTTCTAGTGGGATATTTATGAAGAAGCAATCTCAGTATATAGAAAACTAGCCTGAGAAGCAGGATGATCTAGATTCATTACTGGTTTGTATGAAAGACTGTGGAAGTCATTGAACTACTTGGTTACATAAGGAAATCCTAAGCCTGAAAATTGCAGGAAAAGTGCTATTCTGCATTGGTAGAGGAAATTACCAAAGAAATAACAAATCTATGTGTGCTTATGTCTAATATATATGTAAATGCTTATATGTGTATATGCAAATAGATATCTATGGTAGCAATTTAGGATTGAATGAAAGGAAAACAGAAAACTTCCAAAAGATTAACTATTTTAAAGATTTTTCATCTTTTAATATTATATAGAATTAGAGTAAAACTTTTCATCTTTTATTTCTGAGAGAAACTAAATGCCTGAATTGATCAATTCAGGCAATCATATAACATCAAAAAGTTGTCTTTGACATATTCCAACAATATGACTAGTTGTCAAAATGGACAATACTCTTAAAAGTGAAATCAATTTTACTGCCATGTCAAATATTTTAGCTGGAAACCATAAAAAGTAAAATTAAAGATTTCAATAAAGCAGAAACATTACTAAAAATAGATTCAAATAATTTTGAACGAGATGAGAAACAGGTTAATAAATACATTTCTGTGTTAAGGCAAAAATTGAATGTCTATACATTTTTGAGAAACAATAAAATTAGTATAGAGTAGTGCAAATATTCAACAAATATTCTGATGCAAAAATCAGGATTTTTTTCTTTCTATTATTCTTAAGGCATTAATAATCTCAGTTGCAAAGAAATGACAAACTGATATAAAAGGTCTACATTAACATTATAAAAGCAAAAAATCATTAAGGAAAAATTTATCTAATGTTCTTAAATAAACCAAAAAAATTTGGGTCAAATCACCTTGAAATAACATATTAAAGAGAGCTAAAATTATATATGTCAATCATGGGATGCTACCACAAGAAAAATAAAGTATGATGGAACAAAGGGAGAATGAAATGACTGTGGCCTTTTGCAGAATATCTTCATTTCAATATAAATATAGAGTATGTTTCATCCCAAATAGTCTCAAAGTATTCCTTAAATATAACTAATGAATGTAAAGCTATACAAGACTGTTGTTACATTTAAATTTGAATTTTAACAGCTTTTGGGTCAAAGCAGAGGAACTGTAATTTCTCAGTGCTAATAAATACCAACCTCAGGCCAGTCTCTGATGAAGAGGCATTTTTCAAGCAAATTGATGACAATTTCTATAGTCTAGAAGCTCTCTTTGTGAGGTTACGATATTTAGTGAACATTTTTTGATATTTTTTCCAGTGTTCTTTTTTTTTCCCCTCCCAAGTCTATTTATCCTTATTTAAAGTCAGGAAGAGGATCTCTCCTCACTCCATTTCAACTTCTACTCAGCTGCCAAAGAAATTTTCCTAAAGTGTAGGTCTGACTATAGAACTACCTCGACCCCATCTCAAATTCTAATGGCTCCCTATTATATCTAGAACTTTATAAAACTCTTTGTTAGTTATATAAAGACCTTCACAATCTGGTCCCTTTCTACTTTTCTGGCTTCTTACACTGTACTCCCATCCAAATAACCTATAATCCAGACCTTTTCTTCCCAAAATTTGGTTGCTTGTTTTGGTTTGTTTGAATAGATGAGAAAACAAAAAAGATATATGTCTCCATATTTTTACAGCATGCAATAATTAAAATAATGACTTCAGGTGGGTAATATTACTCAAAACCTATAGGCTTCACAGAGTCATCAGATTACTTACTATATGACAAAAGTCATCAAGCCACAAACAAAACAAAACTTTGGCTTTTTAAAGCCACATTTGGGATTATAATTATCAATAAACTACATATGGCAGTATGTTTGGTTTTTATCATTCTTTATAATATTTCTAGACATATTTAGTGTATAAAAAGTATGCAATTTACCAATGCTTAGTTTCTATATTCTTGTTATTGTGGGTTTTTTTTTTTTAAAGAAATGTAGGAGGAATCAGGTAACCAAAAACACACATACATATATATGTGTATATGTACACATATGTATGTGGACAGCTAGGTGGTACACTAGATAGAATGCTGAGGCTGGAGACAGAATTATCTTTTCAAACTTTCCAACTGTGTGACACTGTGCAAGTAGTCACTTAACCCTGTTTATCTCAGTTTCTCATCTGTAAAATGAGAAAGAGAAAGAAACGGTTAACCACTCTAGTATCTTAAGAGGCCAAAAAAACCCCACATAGGATCACAAAAATATTTTCAACTGAAATGAATGAACAACAACAACAAAGTAAATGAATATGTATGGATATATATATGTATATATATATCTGTATACAAATATATATGTGTGTATATAAATATATATGTATATATCTACATTAAAATTTTAGTTAAATTTGAACTGGGATATTATACCTGAAAAAGCTTATAATGGCCTATTTACTATTCCTGGCATATGATATTCCATTTTCCTACTCTTTGTTTTTATTGGTTGTTCCCTAGTCTCAACTAAAACTCAACTCAAATTCCAGCTTCCTCAAGAAGCCTTTCCAAGTCCCTCCCACTTCTAGTCCTTTCTCTAGGAGATTATTTTCCATTTCCATTTTATATTATCTTGTGTTTATATATAGTTATTTGCAAGTTGTGCTCTCCCACAAGATTATAAGTTTTATAATGGTAAAGACTTCATTTTTTACTTTCTTTGTATCCTCAATGCTTAGTGCATTACCTTCATTTTATAATTATGGAAACAGAGTATGAGAGAGGTAATTTTCCCAAGTCATAAAATTAGTGAGAAGCAGATATAGGTCTTGAAACCAAAAGCATATATAATATTATAGTTGTATTGAATTTAAGCAGTTACTATGCTGTTTATAGAGACAGAGTGTCTTGTGAACAGAATCAAATTCAATGTCACAAGTGTCAGAAAAGTGGAAAAGTAGAAAGGGCTTGCTTATGAAGGACTTTAAAAGTCAAGCAAAATATGTTTTATTTGATCCTGGAGGTAAGTGAGAGCCAGTGGACTTTCCTGAAGATGAGTGAAACATGGTCAAATCTGTGTTTTAGGAAGATTTATTTGATAGGTGAATGAAAAAATGAATTGGATTGGAAATGATTTGAGACAAAAAACAAAAACAAAATAACCAGAAGATTATTAGAATAGTCTTGCTATGAGGTGAAAAGAGCCTGTACCAGAGTATTGGCAATGAAGATAAAAAGAGAGAAGATAAGAGAAAGAATGAAAGAATGAAATAATGAAAGGCAAAATCAATACATTTTTGCAAAAGATTAGATAGGAATTGAGTTTGCATGAGGAGTTGTGTTTGACACCAACATTTGGACCCTGGGTGATTGGGACCATGGTGGTACCTTTAATAGTAATGGAAAACTTAGAAAGAAGGAAGAATTTTAGGAAAAGATAATGAGTTCAGGTTTGGATCTATTGAGTTTAACCAGGGAAGAGTTGGAGATGTGAAGCTAAAAATCAGTAGAGGAGAGCAATAGACAAATAGATCTCAAAATGCATAATTGAATCCTTGGAAGCTGATAAAATCACCAAGTGAAATAATATATAGAGAGAAGAAAAGAATGCTCAGGAGAGAACCTGAGAAGACACTATTATTGGGTATGACCTGATGGAAAAGAAAACAAAGTGATTGTGAAATAGTGGTCAGACATCCAGGAATAGAAACAAAACAGAAGCAGCAAGAAAATATCAAAGAGAAGATTTTTGTTAGGGTCAATTGTTCCTGAGAGGTCAAGAATGAAGATTGAGAAAAAGTCATTGAATTTGGCAACTGAAAAATAAATCACTGGTAAATTTGGAGAGAACAGTGTCACTTGAATGATGAGATCAGAAGTCAGGTTGCAGTTAAGGAGAAAGAAATAGGAAAGGAATTTGAGGTGCTGATTGTATATTGCTCTCACAAGTTTAGTTTATAAAAGAAAGACATGGTATAATACTCATGTGGGATGGGTAGATCAAGTGAGGTTTTGGGAAGGATGAAAGAGACTTGAGTGTGTTTGTAAGCAGAAAAAAGCAGCCAGTATCCAGGGGTATTGAAGATGAATGAGAAGTGGGATGATAGAAGAGGTCATCTTCTGGAAAGGGATCACTTATATATGTAGAAGGATTTCTTGACAAGGAGAAAGAACTTCTTTGTGTGAGACAGGAGTGACAAAGATGGGAAAAGGCATCTGCTATGTGAAATGTGGAGGAGGAAAGAGGGAATTTTTCACAAATAGCCTTCTTTTTAAAAATAAGAATTGACAAGCCATTTTCAATAGACTTGTGATGAAAAGAGCCATCTACATCCAAAGGGAGGACTGTGGGGACTCATTGTGGATCACAACATAATTTTATTGCCTTTTTTGTTATTATTTGCTTGATTTTCATTTTCATTCTCATTTTTTCCCTTTTGATCAGATTTTTCTTGTGCAGCATAATAATTGTGGAAATATGTATAGAAGAATTGCACATGCTTAACATATATTGGATTTCTTGCCATCTAGAGGAGGGGTGAGGAGAAGGGAGAGGAAAAATTGGAACACAAGATTTTGCAAGAATGAATGCTGAAAACTATCTTTGCATATATTTTTTAAAATAAAAAATTATTATTAAAATAAGAAATGAGATAAGGTTCTCAGAGACAGTTGGTGGCACAGAGGATAGAACACTACTGAGCCTGGAATATAGAAGACAATTTAAATCTGGCCTCAGATACTTAGCAACTGTGCAACCCTGGACAAATCCTCTAACTTCTGCTTGTTTCAGTTTCCTCAATTGTGGTCAGGATTGTTGTAAGGATCAAATGAGATAATATTTGTAAAATGTTAGCACAGTACCTGACACATACTGGATGTTATATAAATGCTTATTACCTTCCCCCTTTTCTTTCTCAACTGAGAGAGTCAGAATGCTAAAAGAGGTTTCAAGAAAAACAACTACAAACCAGTTAATCAATTTGGGAGGTGGAACATATTGCCTTGCCCCAGTAAATGACAATTAAATTATGCAATAAATCTGAAGAGGAAATTGATACAATTTCATTATTTTCTCTAGTTCAATTTATAAGTACATGAGTTGTTGTTCATCTTTCATTTTTGAAGAGGATCAGTGATATCACATGACAAGGAGTGAAGTTTAACATGGTGGGAATAATGCATAGCTGAGATATTCCATAGAAGAGGGTGCAAGGGACTGGAGAGAATAGTATGGAGTATACACATAATTTGATTTCTTATGGCAGAAATAAAACACTGTTTTCTTATTAAATCCATGAGTATACATATTCTTAAGTGCTGTTATATCCCTGCTTTTATTCACTTGCTTTATTTTAATATGTAATCATGTAATTCAAGTTCATTCTAATCATTCTCTAGGTAATCTCATATAAAATGTGAACCTGACTTAATTCAACCATTTTATTAGTAGACTGCAGAAGTTTTCAATCTCCCCAACATTATGTATGATGTAAAGCTTTAACTAATCCTCAGAATGAAAATAATTTGAATGTGCTTATATTATCTATTGAGATTATCATTGTTGATTTAAAAACCTATTTTTTCAAGTATTTTATAAAATCAGAGACCAGAATTATCTTCTGTTTCAAAGTGTGTTCTATGTCCCTGATAGATTAATTTGAATAGAATTTCTAAGATATGGTCATCTTTTAAAGATTTAAAGCTTTGGGAATGGTAGTAACATTTTTTTTTAATTTAAGAAAAATTAAAAGCTAAGCAATATACTCAAACATTTAAATCAAAAGATTTGATGCTCTCATTTAATTTAGTAATTCTTTAAAAGAGTCATAAATTTTTCAATCAAAATTTAGATAATTTGTAGTATATCAATCTCTTATACGACATATATGTATATTAAAGTATATTCCTTTTTAATTTCTATGTATTAAATAAAATTAGTTAGCCTGCTTCTTAGCTAAAGTGAAAATTACAGGCTTAAAAACTAAAATCAGTAAACTAGAAAATACTTCATAAATCTTAACTATTATTATTCTTAAAAAATTCTATAAAATTCAGAAGTAGGAAAAACTGTTTACTATAAAAACTGTTAAAACAGTATAAATGTATAACCAACATTTTCATTCACTTTTAATTTTTATTCCTTTTCAGATTTTAAAATGAATTAAAACTATTTGATTTAATCATTAACAAGAAATTGTCTTTTAAGATAAAAATTAACAACATCAAGAAATTTCTAATAATAGATTAAATAATAATTGAGGGAACATATTTTCAAATACAAATAAAACTAACATTTTTAAATTTGAATTCGAAAAAAGACTTGTTTTTATCTTACCATCTAAATAGTTCCAGGAAATGTCCTTGGTTATTTAATGTTTTGATATGCAAGTTGAAAACTATTTCAGTTCATTTAAATATGTACATATTTATAGCATTCATTAAACTTAACACATTTTTAAAAAATTATTTCCTTGAAGAGGTAACTTGTGTGGCTTTTGTAGACTCATACCTGGGCAGGATTAACTTACAAATATTAGAAATAGTCAAGAATGCTTACAGGCCAAATCACCCAAAAGAGATTCGGAATGTTAATTATCTGCTGTTTACATATGCAAGATTCATAATGAGTAGATGTCTTCCACTTGATATTTTATACATTTCTAATTTTCTTAATATTTTAATATAAATTTTGTCTTTAGAAGAAAAGAAAAAAAACTCTAAATTCGTATAACAAATGCTGTCTGATACTTCGAAGAAGCTGACAAGTGACCTTTCAAATCAGCAAAAATAGCAGTCACCTGAATCATCCTCTTCCTCTCCAAAGGGCAAAAATGATTAATTGGAATTTCATTGTTGGCATAAAGAAGAATCTGGCTGTGGAACTTGATACGTGTTCCCTTTCCATCAGGAATCACATTAAACTGGAAAAAACAATGGTTGTTTTCACCTAAATTACGTGAGATCATTAATATTAGATTTGCTTTAAGAGCTCTTACTGTAGGATCCATAGAAGAGTTTATTAACCAAATTCAGAACAACAACAAAAGGAATGATTAGTACATAGTTTCAATTTTTAAAAATTTATGCAGCCTAATATGTACATGTTCTATTATAGTTATAAAGTTACTTCTCCACTTCCAAATCACTTTTCAACATCCAGATCTGGACCTTTCTAAAAAGTCTTCACAAACCAGAGCGGGAGGAGATAGGGAGGAGGGGGGAAGAGGAGGAGAGACAGTCTGTCTTTTCCTTTCTTTTAGTTCCGTTAATAGAGATTGGAAATATCCATCACAAAGAATTCTGAAAGTAGTTATTTTTAAACCCTCCGGGAAAACGACCTACTTGGCTTGAAACTTAGAATGTTTCTTCCCACCTCCAACTAGGTGCATGAAGAATTAAAATAGAGAGAGACAGAGGCAGACACAGAGACAGAGACAAACAGCAAGAAAACACTAAACTGTGTCTGCGAACTGGACCACCAAGTCTACTTCTCACCATGCCCCACCCCCACTTCTCCTAGCACAGAGCCACCAGAACACCCCAAAAGGCCAGAATTAAAATGTCCCTAATCCCTAGTTAATTTATAAAAAAGAAAGGAAAAGGTGTAGCTCGAGGAAAGAGAAAAACGTGTTGTTGCTTCTTCCAAGACCCCTAAGGTGGCAACTACAGTAAAGGTGATGACCCATCCAATCAATACAAGTTAGGGGCAGTAGCAACAGAAACTACGCGCCCCAGAAACAGTTTCTACAGCTTCCTAGACAATCCACAGTTAGCCTGGGGCTTTGAAGAACTAGATTTAGGAAGGAGGGATCTCACCTGGGACAGCGAGTTGGAAGACGCCACCTTGGTCTTCCCGAGCCAGGCCTGGCAGCTGACTGCTGTCAGTCGAAGGATTAAGCACTTGAAAAGCCCAATGAGTCCGATAAGGACTCCCGATTTGTTCTCCTCCAAGGCACAATTTGAGGGGTAACGGGCTGGAGGAGAGGGGATGCTCCGGCATTTTCGCCGTGGTGTCTGTGGCTGCCGCTAAGGGAGCTAAGGGAGGAGGAGCTGGAAGACACGGTGGAGAGTCTCTAGCCCGCAGCAAGTTCTCAATTAGGAAACTCTTTCCCAGGTTCCCAAAGCCTGGAGCTGTGTCCAGTAGTGCCGAAGAACCCAGTATATCCCAGTACACGCCAGTACGGGCAGATAAAGCACTGGGAAACATAGTGAAGAAGAGCAGGGAGGCAAGCAATCCAATCTTTACTACGCTTTCTTCTGCTCTGCTCTGCTCTTTACTGCCGCCGGACAGCAGCAGCTGGACTTGGTCTAGGAGACTCAGCAGCTACCTCCTACTCCCCAGCCAGTCTCCCACGGAACTAAAGCAAGGCAGAGAGGGTGGAGACGGAGGAAAGGGGACTAAGGACCATGGGAAAAGGCCGCTGGGGAAACGAATCATTATTATTTATTTGGGTTGGCTTATTTTTTTTTAAAAGGGAGGAGCAAAGCGTCAGGTTACTCTGGTAAAGTGGAAAAAGCTCTGGGGATTTGGCGGGTGTCTCTCATTTTCTATTAAACAAGATTTTTTTCCCCTTGTGGACTGGAAGGTGCGTACCACCCAGCTATAAAAATGTCACTCTAACTAAAATTATAGACCCAGCCAACAATAAAGTGTGGCTCCAAGAGTCTGTAAAAGACGTAGGGGCAGGAAAGGAAGAGTTGGGAGTGGGATCGGGGGAAATTTGTCAAACGCTGCGAAAGCCTTTGAGAGAAGAGAGAACAGTATGTTCTAACCTCGAATCGTTTCTGGTCCTGAGTTGCATGGGGCTCTGTCTTAGAGCCAGACTAGACTGTTCTCTGGCGCTGCCTGTTTTAGGGAAACTCCCAGGATAGAGTAGGGACACAACGTGGGTCCTTGGGTAAGCTAGAATAGAAAAATCTCTTAATTTGTAAGAAAAGTTTCAAATGCCAAGGAACTTTTGTAAGAGAACTGCTTTGGTTCGACCTCAGAGGGAAAAAGTTCTTTTTAAACATGCACTATTATTTGAACTTTTCATCCCTGATGAGTTCATCCTTCATTTAGAGAATCCAGCCTCTCTTCAACCACCCCACTACAGCCATCTATTCTACTCTATGGAGTCTTTCAACCTCCTGTGATTCATTTCTGGGTATCTTTCAAATGCTCTTTGTAATAGCTATCTTGAAAGTTGGCACGTGTTTTTGTCCCAGAAGTGCGGACTTTCCAGACTAAAGAACTGATAAAAACCTCTTGGGTTGGACTTGTTCTCAAACTTCTCATATTGATGACTGAAGAATCGGGGTTCAGAGAGCAGGAGACAAAAGTGAGTTTGGGAAGGTTGTTGGTTTCTCCTTACAAAAAAAGAAGAAGAAGAAGATTGCTGTACTACTTTGGAAGATTGGATTTGTCATTTCTTCATTTTGAAAACTGAAGATAGCTTGTTTAATCTAGTTCTATCAGGCACTCAAGTGTTGACCAGGTGAATAAATGAAGAAAATTATAAAACATGCTCTTAGATATGTAATGAACAATCCTCTAACTGCAATACAAATTTTGAAGAGGACTTCTTTTACATCCTGACATATTTTTTCTTAAATTTCACCTTTAATTGGCTTTTTTTTTTTTTTTTTTTTTTTTTTTTTTGCTGTTATAGTTACCAATGATTTCTTAATTGCCCAGTCTAATGGACCTTTTTTTTTCCATTATCATTTGATCCTGCTGATTGCTCTTTCCTGCTAAAAACTCTTTGGTCTATTACATTGTTTTCTCCTTATTCTTTCTATCTTTTTGACTAATACTTAGTAGTCTCTTTTACTAGTTCTTCATCTATGCCACATCTATTAATGTATATCAGTTCAAGACTCTCTGACTGTCCTTTCTTTACTTTCTGTACTAGCTCATTTGGTAATTTTATCACCTCTTACACATTCAATTGTTAATTCTATCCATATTTTTATATCAAATTAGAACTGTGGTACAGGCACATATCACCAATTGCCTAACACTATTTATATCATCTCTAACTCCTGGGAGGTGAGAAGGGGGAAACTTCTTTTCTGAACTTCTCTAGTATTTTTTTAAATTTAGTTACATTTTGAGTTCCAAGCTGTTTCCTTCCCTCCCTTCCAACTCTGCACTAGAGAAGGCCATCATTGGCCATACACACACACACATACACACACACACATACACGTGTGTGTGTGTGAAATTATACAAGATATGTTTCCATATTCTTTCTTTGGTGGTAGGTAGTCTTCCTTCATAGATCCTTCATACTTGATTTGAATAGTCATAAAGCTCTGAATAGCTTAACTGGCTTTTTATAAAACTAGCTTCTAGTTTTATTTATTAATTCAATGAAAAATCCAATAAAATACATAAATAGGATTTTTTAATAAGAAAACCAAACTATATTACTAATGAAGATGAAATGAAAACAATTATTAAGAGTTAGTTACCTACAAAGAGAAATTCCATTTAAAGTAACTACTGATAGTATAAAATCTTATACTTAGGAATCTATCTGCCAAGGGAAAATCAGAAACTTTATGAGCAAAACTACAAAACACTTTCCACACAAATTAAGTCTCATCTAACCAATTGGAAAAATATTAAATGCTCTTGGATAGGTCAAGCAAATATAACAAAGATGACAATACTACCTAAACAAATCTATTTATTTAGCACTATACCAATCAGACTCCCAAAAAACTATTTTAATGACCTAGAAAAAACAACAACAAAGTTCATATGGAAAAACAAAAGGTCAATAATTTCAAGGGAATTAATGAAAAAAAAAATCAAATGAAGGTGGTCTAGCTGTACCAGATCTAAAATTATATTATAAAGCAGCAGTTACCAAAACCATTTGGTATTGGCTAAGAAATAAACTAGTTGATCAGTGGAATAGATTAAATTCAAAGGACAAAACAGTCAATAACTTTAATACTCTAGTGTTTGACAAACCCAAAGATCCCAGCTTTTGGGATAAGAACTCACTGTTTGACAAAAATTGCTGGGAAAATTGGAAACTAGTGTGGCAGAAACTAGGCACTGATCCACACTAACACTGTACACCAAGATAAGGTCAAAATGAGTTCATGACCTAGGCATAAAGAATGAGATTATAAATAAATTAGAGGAACATAGGATAGTTTATCTCTCAGACCTGTGGAAGAGGAAGGAATTTATGACCAAAGAAGAACTAGAGATCATTACTGATCACAAAATAGAAAATTTTGATTATATCAAATTGAAAAGTTTTTGTACAAACAAAACTAATGCAGACAAGATTAGAAGGGAAGCAACAAACTGGGAAAACATTTTCACAGTTAAAGGTTCTGATAAAGGCCTCATTTCCAAAATATATAGAGAATTGACTTTAATTTATAAGAAATCAAGTCATTCTCCAATTGATAAATGGTCATAGGATATGAACAGACAATTCTCAGCTGAAGAAATTGAAACTGTTTCTAGCCATATGAAAAGATGCTCCAAGTCATTATTAATCAGAGAAATGAAAATTAAGACAACTCTGAGGTACCACTATACACCTGTCAGATTGGCTAGAATGACAGGGAAAGATAATGCAGAATGTTGGAGAGGATGTGGGAAAACAGGGACACTGGCACATTGTTGGTGGAATTGTGAATACATCCAGCCATTCTGGAGAACAATTTGGAACTATGATCAAAAAGTTATCAAACTGTGTATACCCTCTGATCTAGCAGTGTTACTACCGGGCTTATATCCCAAAGATATTTTAAAGAAGGGAAAGGGTCCTGTATGTGCAAGAATCTTTGTAGTGACTAGAAACTGGAAACTGAGTGCACACCCATCAATTGGAGAATGGCTGAATAAATTGTGGTATATGAATATTATGGAATATTATTGTTCGTTAAGAAATGACTAACAGGATGATTTCAGAAAGACCTGGAGAGACTTACATGAACTGATGCTGAGTGAAATGAGCAGGACCAGAAGATCATTATATACTTCAACAACAATACTATATAATGCTCAATTATGATGGACCTGGCCGTCTTCAGCAATGAGATAAACTAAATCAGTTCCAGTGGAGCAGGAATAAATTGAACCAGCTACACCCAGGGAAAGAACTCTGGGAGATGACTAAGAACCATTACATTGAATTCCCAATCCCTATATTTTTGTCCACCTGCATTTTTGATTTCCTTCACAGGCTAATTGTACACTATTTCAGAGTCCAATTCTTTTTGTACAGCAAAATAACTGGACATGTATACTTATTTTGTATTTAATTTATACTTTAACATATTTAACATGTATTGGTCAACCTGCCATCTGGGGGAGGGGGTGGAGGGAAGGAGGGGAAAAATTGGAACAAAAGATTTGGCAATTGTCAATGCTATAAAATTACCCATGCATATAATGTCTAAATAAAAAACTATATAATAATAATAAGAAGAAAAGTAAAAGAAAAAAAAGTTGTTTATCTAATTATATACCAATCAACTTAACAATTTAAGTGAATGGAAGAATACGTATAAAAATATAAACTTCCTAGATTAAAAGAAGAGGAAATGGAATGGCCAAATAAATCAGTCTTAGAAAAAGAAATTGAATAGTCCATAAATGAGATTCCTAAGGGGGGGGGCACCATTTGGACCATATAGATTTACAAGTGAATTCTAGCAAACATTTACACTCTATCAAACATTGCAGAAACTAGGTATAGACCAGTATTTGTACCACAGAGAACTGGAAATTGAGGGGATACCCATTAATTGAGAAATGACTGAAGTTGTGATATATGACTATGCATATATAGAATATTACTGTGCCATAAGAAATGATAAGTTGATTGATTTTAGAAAATCACCAATAGTCATGTATGAAATACTGAAGAGTGAAAAGAATAGTACCAAGAGAACAATATATATTATACACTAAGAACAATATGGTTTTCATAGTAATTGAATAATAAGAGAGAATCTTGCATTCAATTTTATTTAATCTCACCTTTAATTTTTAGGATTTTCTGTTTGGTGTTTGAAGATATATAATTTGTTCTTTTTCAAATTTTTTAAATGGTATTCCTAACTTATTGATTTGATCTTTTGCTATTTGATTAATGTAAGCATTTAGAGGTATGAGTTTTCCTCTGATTACTGTTTTTGTTTAATCCCTTAAGTTTTGATATGTTGTCTCATCATTATTCTCTTTCATAAAATTACTATGTCTATGATCTGTTTTAACCCAGTCATTTTAACCATCAATAAAATTAATTGATGAATAAAATTAATTTTATGTACTTCTATGATCCTTTGTTAAATGTAATTTTTATTGTATTAGCATTTGAAAAGAACGTATTTGATATTTCTGCATTTCTACAATTATCTATAAAGTTTTTATGCCCTTATATATGGGCAATTTTTGTAAAGGTTTCATGTAATGCTGAGAAAATGTTAAATTCCTTTTTATTGCCATTCAATTCTCTCCAGATGTCTAGCTTATCCAAAATTCTATTCATCTTCTCAGCTTCTTTTTTTGTTTGTTTGATTTATTTATTTCTGAAAGGGAAAAGTTGAAATCCCTCACTGTTATAGTTTTCCTACCTATTTCCACCTGTAATTCATTTAACTTTTTCCTTTAAAAATGTGAATGCTACGACATTTGAGGTATATAGGTTGAACATTGATACTTCCTTATTTATCATGTCTTTTATCATTGTCATTTCTCTGCTTATATTTTAAAATTTAATCTATTTTTCTTTTAACTGTGAGATCATGATCATCAAGCCTGATTTGTGAAGCATTAATAACTTTTACTTTAGCCCTTTATTTTTACTCTACGTGACTTTCTTATTTTTAAATGTGTTTCTCACAAGCAACATATTGTTGAATTCTGGGTTTGAGCCATTCTGCTATCCTTTCCATTCTGTGAATAAATTCAACTTTTTCATATTCAAAGTTATGATTACAAGTTATGTATTTCCCTCTATCCTATTTCTCTCTGTCTATTTCTGCCTGTCTATTTCTCTCTCTCTCTCTCTCTCTCTCTCTCTCTCTCTCTCTCTCTCTCTCTCTCTCTCTCTCTCTCTCTCTCTCTCTTTCTCTCACTCTCTCTTTCTCTCTCTTTCTCTCTCTTTCTTTCTCTTTCTCTCTCACTCTTTATCTCTCTCTCTCTCTCTGTGTCTTTTCTTTAACCTTCCTTGTGTTTACACTTCTTATGTTTCTCCTGATTCTTATAAGTCATATTTTCAACTCAGTTCTGGTCTTTTCCTCAAAAATATCTGAAAGTTCCTTAATTCATTAAATTTGAATTTTTTCCCTTGCAGGATTACACTTAGTTTTGCTGAGTAGGTTGCAAACCCAACTCCTTTACACATCAGGATATCATATTCCATACTCTTTGGTCTTTTAATACAGAAGCAACTAAACCTTGTGTCTTCCTGACTGTGCCTTCCCCAATATTTAAATTGTTTTTCCTTGCCTATAATATTTTCTCCTTGTCTTGGAAACTAAAACTTAACTATAATGTTTCTGTGAATTTTCACTTTGGAATCCCTTTCAGTTAGTGAGGGGTAGGGTTTACTTTTTCAATTTCTGTTTTATCCTCTACTTTTAAAATTTCAATTGCCCTTAGTAATTTCTTGAAGTATAATGTTTAGAGTCTTTTTTTTAACCAAAGCTTTCAGGTAGCCCAAAAGTCCTTATGTTATCTCCCCTTACTTATTGTCTAGGTCACTTATTTTTTTCTAATGAAATGTTGCATAATCTCTTCTATTTTTCCATTCTATTGATTTATTTTATTATTTTTAATGTCACTAACTTTCTTGTTCAATTCTAATTTTTAAGAATTTATTTTCTTCAGTAAGTTTTTAGATCTCTTTTTCTAATGGGTTAACTTTGCTTTTACAATTTTCTTGATTTTCTTATCTTACTCTTATTTTTTTCCTGATTGTTCTTCAACCTCTCGAATTTGATTTTTAAACTCCCTTTTAAGCTTTTCAAATAAATTTTTGGAGACTTTTGACCATTTTACATTTTCTTTGAAGGCTTACAGAGACTCTTTATTTGCTTTTGAGTTTGAACACTATTACTGTATTATATCTCTTATTATATCTATTACTGTAGTATATCTCTATTCAGGTTCTTTCTCAATTGTTTGCTTTCTTTTTTTATAACCTATTTTTAGCTGGTGATTTTATATTAGGGTCAGGTTTTTCCCCTGTGGTGTGGGGAATAATGTCTCAAGCTTCAAGTTTTTGATTGTCTGGCTTTCTGAGCCATATCTCTGTGACTTTAACTTTGGGGTTATTTCAATTTGTTATGATCCAAGGCCAGGAGTGGTCACTGTTTCTCTTCCCTGTGCCTTTGTCCATGAGTGACCTCAGGTGCTCCTCTCCAATCCTGACCCCTGACCAGAACCCTCAGCCACTGCCTTTCAAATGCTCTTGCTCCCTTTGGTTCTTCTGGGGGCCTTAAGCATCAGCTGACCATTCTTCCCTGAAACTAATGTTTGGGAATCAGCTCTTCTGTGAGGAGAATATTGTACACAGTAACAGTAACATTGTGTGATGATCAGCTAAGCATTACTTAGCTCTTCTCAGCAATACAATGATCCAAGACAATTACAAAGAAATCATGGTAGAAAATGCCATACAAGTCCAGAGAAAGTACTAATGGAATCTGATCAAAACATATTATTTGCATTTCATTTTTTCATGTTTTTTTCTTTACTTTTGTTCTGTTTCTTCTATAATGACATGACTAATATGGAAATATGTTTTATATTATTTCACTATTGTAACCTATATCAAATTGTTCAGTCTTTCAGAAAGAGAGAAGGTGAGGAAGGGAAGGATAAAAATTTAAAACCCCAAATTTTGTCTTTAAATATAGTTTTAAAACTGTCTTTAAATATGTTGAAAAAAATAGCTATAAAAATTTTTAAGAAGAGAAAAAAGAATAGAAGGAAGTGATGGGATATAAAATTCTCAGAATAGCATGTAGGGCAGTCTGCCTAGAATATGAACACCTTAATTTCAATTTATTTATATAGGACAATTTTAGAAAACATTGCTTAAAGAGCTAAGGGGCACAACTTTTGAATCCAAAGTACTCTAGCAGCATTATTTTAAATAATGGGCTTTACTCAAAAGTGTTGTACAATTGAAAATATAAAGAAGTAACATTTTTAAGCTATAATGTGTAAAATAATTTAGGCATTTAATAGGTAACTTAATTTAATTAATATTGTCTTTTTATTATATTGACTCAACCAAATCAAGAATACATATTTCTTCAATGATCTAATCTGTAGTTCTACAAATAGTGTTTTATATTTAGAGTGACATGGATGGTGAATTCTTAGTTGATATATTCTTAAATCATTTGTAACTTTTGCAGTTATTTTGAATGGTATTTCTTCCCAATTCCTCCTGTTTTATTTGTTGGTAATATATAGAAATACTGATAACTTACATGTATTTATTTTATATCCTGCAGCTTTACTGAAATTAATGATTCAGTAAATTTGTTTGACTCTTTTAGGTCTTCTAAGTAAATAATCATATCAGCTATTTTTTTTAAAGAGCAATCATTTTGTTTCTTCTTTGTTTATGCTTATTCTGGCCATTTTTCCTTCCTGTAAACTTGCTATAGTTAGCATTACTAGACTATGTTAAATAGTGATGGTGATAATGAACATCCTTGATTTATAACTTATCTTATTAGAAAGGTCTTTAGCTTTCCTCCATTATATATATATATATATATATATATATATATATAATATATATTCCTCCATTTCTTCATCACATATATTTCCTCTTTGTTTTAACTAGATATGATTTACAATAGTAAAGCCCATTTTTTTTATTTTCTAGAGTTTTATCAGAAGCTGGTGTTAGAATTTGTCAAAAACCTTTTCAGCATCAATTGATATAATAGATTTTTATATAATAGGTCATAAGAGATATAATTTTTATAATTTATATTATTAACATAATTTGTCATATTTATAGCTCTCCTTATATGGAATCAAGTCATATTCCCATTATAAATATAACTTGGTCACATGGTATGAATTCTGTCCAGGGAGAGAGTTTTCTAACATATTAGTTTAGCCTATTTGCTTATACTTAATTAAATTTTTTTCACTAATTAATGATAAAGATTGAGATTATTTCTAATTGATTAGTTGAATAATGATGTTTTTCTGTTTTTTTATTCTGATTTACTTCTTCCTACTTTAGGTATCAAGACAAATTTTTATCATAATTGGAAGGTTACTATATTTTCCCATTATTATAAACAGTTTAGGTAATTTTAGACTTAATTGTTCCTTGAATATTTGATAGAGCTTGCAAATAAATCCATTTGGTGCTAAAGTTTCTCCACTCCTTTTAGAGTTCACTTATGAACTTCAGTTTCTTTTTCTGATAGTTTGTTGTTTAATTATTCTATTTCTTTTTTCATTATTTGGGAGATTTTATCCTTTAAATTATCAGTTTTGATAGCATAGGGAAAATATTTTCTGAAAATTGTCTTTATTTCTGATTTAGTTGCTATATGTATTCTCTTTTAAAATGTGAATAGTTTGGTATTCTTTTCTCTTTTTAAAATTGGATTAGCCAACTGTTTCTTTTTAAAAGTATTTACTTTTTAATTTATATGAAATATATATATATATATATATATATATATATTTTTTTTTTTTTTTTTTTGCTGAGGCAATTGGGGTTAAGTGAATTGCCTAGGGTCACACAGGTAGGAAGTGTTAAGGTAACCTTTACTTAACTGCTTAGAGAAAAACATGACTAATTATTTAATGACCTTGAGATATTCAAGAAGTCTCCAAACTAGCTATCTCTATTTGTTAGTTGAGGACGCCTGAGGTAAACTAAGTCTCCTTAGTTAAACCTTCTAACTCCTCTGGCTTAATGGATTACTTACTTCTAAGCAAATCTCCTTATTTTGAGGGATTATGTGGTTTCTCATAAAATTATTTACTAAAGAAGATTGAACCTATGATGGGTTTGGAAAATGAAAATTTTTGTACAAATTTTATAATAGAATGTTCATACTAGTTCAAGTAAGCATTTGTAAACCTTATAAAATAGATAAACTCAGGTAAACACATCTGCAATAAAGTCAACTATATCAGCCTGACTAGAATTTAGCAAACCTGTGCTATTTCCACCTAAGCAAGTATTGAGCAAGGTAGTGAAAATAAATTGGATAAGAAATGGGAGGGTCATGGATTCTTGTGTATTATGACTATATAATCACCCTTAACTTCTGTGAAAATGGGCCTCCTCTCTCTGGAGAACTCCAGTGAGTGGACCATCTGCTTCTCACAAGATTCTACTATAGCTTCTGATTCTTCACTATGAGAAATCTCTGAGTAGTCATTTTGAGTTAGGACTTGCCATACCACACAATATGAACAGACAATTTTCAGATGAAGAAATTAAGATTATCTATAGTCATATGAAAAAATGTTCCAAATCACTATTGATTAGAGAAATGCAAATTAAAACAACTGTGAGGTACCACCTCACACTTCTCAGATTGTCTAAGATGGCAGGACAAGATAATGATAACTGTTGGAGGAGATGTGGGAAAATATGAATGCATTGTTGGTGAAGTTGTAAGCTGATTTCTTCCTTCTTTCCATAATTTACCCTAAGATATGCATTTGCTACATTTATAAGTTTTGTTGAGCAACTAGATGACTCAGTGGATTGAACTCTAGGTTTAGAGTAAGAAAGATGAGTTCAAATCTGGCCTCAAACACTTACTAGCTGTGTGACCCTGGGCAAGTCTCTTAACTCTGCCTCAATTTCCTCATCTGTAAAATTATCTGAAGAACTAAATGGTAATTCCATAACTGAAATATTCTTCTCTAAAATATAATATTCTCTTGTTGGGGTTTCCTTGAGGTCTCTGGAGGCAGCCTTCATTTCAGCTCAGTAATCACCCCAAATGCAGCCAAATATTAAGTCCAAATCCTTTATTGTCTCTTTCCAAGTCTTGTTTCCTTTCCTGTGGCCCAGTTAGCTTTCTTAGAGGCCTTCTGTAGTCTTGGTTCTGGAAGCTTGAGCTCTGGCTTCTGAATCTCCCCAATTGGATCCTGGTTGAGGCTCCTAGCTTATATATGCTCTCTTAAAGGTGTGAATCTTGTGGAACTATAGTAAGTATTAAGTACATGTACTGAACTAGAGAACTGTTAAGCACCCTGCTAAACAACCATTGTCTCTATCAATTCCACTGACTTAGCACCTTGTTTCAAGTTCTAACCCATAACAAGTATTTTTATCAAGAAAACTCCAAATGGACTAATGAAGTCAAACATGACTGAAAAATAACTGAACAACAGCAAAAATATATATTCTCTTTCACCCACTTCACAAAAGGAGCTGTGGAATTGTGAAGAAATTTTGAAGTAGCTATTTATATATTTCAGGAGAAGAAAAAAAAATAAAAGGGACAAGATTTTTTTTTTATCCATTATTTTGTTTCATTTTCAATTGTGTCTTACCCTTTGGGATTTTCCAGACAAAGATGTTGAAATGGTTTGTCATTTTCTTCTCCAGCTCATTGTATAAATGTGGAAACTGAGGCAAAATGGGTTAATTGACTTGCCCAGGATCATATAACTAGTAAATTTTGAGACCAGATTTGACTTAAGGAAATTGATTATGATTCCAGGCGAGGTACTCTATCCACTGCACCACCTACCTGCCTGGTCTATAGATTATTTTTCTTATTTATTTTTTAGCTGGTGCATTTTTAAGCTGTTCTGGGTGGTAAGGGGAAATCAAGGATCTTGGTCTTGCCCACTATCTTCTCAAAAATCTTTCTAACTTTTTATTTGCATATTTCACTAGGCTATTCTTTGTGGGTAAAATTTACTCATTGTTTTTCTTTCATTCTTAATAGGGGAGGCCAAGTTTAGGAGGGAAAGAGAGAAAGTGGATTTCTCCTGATTGAAAAAATAAATAGTTTTAAAATGTAATTGTTTATTATTTTCCAAGCTACTCCTAAGCACTGAGTATGAAAAAAAAAAGTTGGGGGGGGGGAAACTCTGCCCTCAAAGAGTTTACAATCTAAAATGAGGGAAACAATATGCAAACAACTACATACAAACAAGTAACAATAAAAGAAAGGGATTAGGAATTAAAAGGGATTAGAAAAGACTTTTTAGAAAGGTGAGATTTTAGCTGGGATTTGAAGGAAGTCAGAAGCAGAAATGAGGAGAGAAAGCATTCCAGGCATGAAGAAGAGATGAAAACTCAGTGTTGGGAAATGGTGTGTCTTGTTGAAGATCAACAAGGAGGACAGTATTACTGGATCACAGTAGGCAAAGAGAAGTAAAATGTAAGAAAAATAGAAAGTAAAAGGGAGCCCATTTATAAAAGGCGTTAAAAGACAAGAAAAAGTATTTTATATTTGATTGTGGAAATAATAAAGAGCCCTTGGAATTTATTGAAGATGCGTGAGATATAGTCAGATCTATGCTTTAAGGAGATTAAATCGACAACTGAGTGGAGGGTAGATTAGAGTGAGGAGAGATGTGAGGCAGATAGATCAGCAGATTATTCAAGTTATACAGTTATGAGAAGATGAGGGGCTGCACCAGAATGACAGCAATGTCAAAAGAAGAGAAAGAGCACAATTGAGCGATGCTATGGCAGTAAAATCAACAGATTGTAGCAACAGATGGAATAAGGGGAAATGGGTGGGAGGTAGAGGGAAAGAGAGTGAGGTACTGAGGATGACACCTAAGTTTGGAGCTTGGGTCAGGAAGGATCCTGGACTGTAATAAGGAGTGCTATAGATTTTAGGAAGATGAAAAGAAGATTTGGAGGGAAATAATGACTAGTTTTGGACATGTTGAATTTAATGTTTAATATTTTTATTTTCCCTAGTTATATGTAAAACAATTGTTTACATTTGTTTTTAAAACTTTGAGTTCTAGATTCTCTCCCTTTCTTCTCACCCCACTCCCATTAAGAAGACACGTGAAATTATGCAAAACATTTCCATAAAAGTCATGTTACCAAAGAAAACACATCTCTCTCTCCCCTCAAAAAATTTTTTCAAAAAAGAATATGCTTGAATCTGTATTTAGACATAATTAGTTCTTTTCCTGGGCATGAAAAGTATTTTTCATCACAAGTCCTTCAGAATAGTCATGAATCGTTGTATTGCTGAGAATACCAGACATTCACAGCTGATCATCCCACAATATTGTTATTACTTTGTACACAGTACATTTTACTTTGAATTCATGGAGGATTTTCCAGGTTTTTCTGAGAGCATCCTACTCGTTATTTCCCATAGAACTATAATCCATCATAATCACATGCTACAATTTATCCAGCCATTCTCCAATTGATGGGCATTCCCTCAATTTTCAATTCTAAAAAAAGCTGCTATGAATATATATATATATGTGTGTGTGTATATATATATTCATATCTTTAAAAAATCTCTTGGGAGATTCATGTGTAGTTATGGTATTGTTAGGTCAAAGATAAAAGATAAGCATGATTATATACCCTTTGAGCAGAATTCATATCTTTTGATCATTTATCAATTGGAGAATTTTTTAAAAATAATTTGACTCAGTTCCCTACACATTTGAGAAATGAAGCCTTCATCAGAGAAACTTGCTTCAAAATTCTTTTCCCAGTTACTATTGCTAACTATATTCCCCTGTCCCTATTTATTATATTCTCTTTCCTTTCACCCTGTATCATCTCAAAAGGGTCTTGTTTCTGACCACTCCCTCTCCCAATATGCCCTCTCTTCTTTCACCCTCCCACTCTCCCATATCCCTTTCCTCTCCTACTTTCCTGTGGGTTAAAATAGATTTCTGTACCCATATTGAGTATATATTATTTACTCTTTGAGCCAATTCTGATAAAAAACAAGTTCCATTTCCCTCCACCTTTCCCCTTTACTGTGAAAGTTTTTTTCTTGCCTCTTTTATGGAAGATAATTGATACCATTTCATCTCTTTCTTTTCCATTCTCCCAATATATTCCTCTCTAACTCCTTAATTTTATTTTTTAATATTATCCTTTTATATTCAACTCATACCTGTGCCCTCTATCTATATATATTTCCTCTAACTGCCATAATAATGAGAAAGTTCTTCTGAGTGTCAAGTATGATTCTCCCATATAGGGATCTAAACATACAAACCTAACTCCCTTATGATATCCCTTTTCTAATTACCTCCTTAAGTTTCTCCTGAGTCCTGCATTTGAAAATCAGATTTTCTACTCATCTCTGGTCTTTTCATTATGAATACTTGAAATTCCTCTATTTCACTGAATATCCACTTTTTCTCCTCAAGTATTATACTTAGTTTTGCTGGGTAGGTGATTCTTGATTGTAATTCTAGTTCCAGTGCTCTCTGGAATGTAGTATTCCAAGCCTTCTGATCTTTTAATGTAGAAACTGATAAATCTTATGTTATCTTGGCTGTGGCTTCACTATACTTGACTTGTTTCTAGATGCTTGCAATATTTTCTTCTTGAGCTGGAAGTTCTGGAATTTGGATACAATATTCCTGCGAGTTTGCATCCTGGGATCCCTTTCAGGATGTAATCAGTGGGTTCTTTCAGTTTCTATTTTACCTTCTGATTCTAGAACATCAAGAAGTTTTCCTTGATAATTTCTTGAAAGGTGATATCTAGGCTCTTTTTTTGATCATGTTTTCAAGTAGACCAATAATTTTTAAATTATCTCTCCTGAATGTATTTTCCAGATTAGTTCTTTGTTCAATGAAATATTTCACATTATTTTCTATTTTTTTTCATTCTTTTAGTTTCATTTTATTGTTTCTTGATTTCTCATAAAGTCATTAGCTTCATTTGCTCAATTCTAATTTTCAAGAAATTATTTTTCTTAATGAGCTTTTGTACCTTCTTTTCTATTCAACCAATTTTGCCTTTTAAGGAATTTTTTCCTCATTACTTTTTTGTATTTCCTTTTGCACATCTCTCATTTCTCTTTCCAATTTTTCCTCTAGCTCTCTTACTTAATTTCCAAAATCCCTGTTGAATTTTTCCATGACCTGAGATCAATTTTTTTTCTTGGAGGCTTTGAACTTAAGAGTTTTCTTCTTTTTTTGTTATCTTCTTTTGAATATATGTCTTGATTTTCTTTGTCACCATAGTAACTTTGGTCAGAATCTTTTTCTATTGTTTACTCATTTTTTAGCCTATTATTTGGCTTTAAACTCTTTGTTAAAATAGAGCTTTGTTTCCAGGGTGGAAGTTGTACTGCCCCAAGCTTCAGAGGTTTTGCACAGCTATATTCATAGTCATTCAAGGGACCTGACCACAAGCACTCTTTTCTGTCCTGGAACTGTGAGGTAGGTCTCTCCACTCCACTGTGGCTCTAAGTTCTAAATGCCAAAGCAAGAGAGTCCCTCCTCAGTGGAAGTAAAGAGACCTCCTATGAGCTGAGACCTCCAGAAGACCACTGCCATCACTGCCCATGCCCACTTCTGATGTGCTGGTTTCCCAAGGCCTTTTCACTCTGCTGGCAAATCTTTCCTACTCCTTTCAATCTGTCATTAGTTTCTGGGCTGGAACGTCTGGAAACCATCAGTACTGTTACTGATTTAGAGGCTCCAAGGCTCATTCCTCCTTAGCCAGGGCCAGGGTCAGGGTTGTGCTCAGACAGCCTGCATGTGCTTGCCTGGACTCCCACCCTGGTACCATGGATCTTTCCTGCTGACCTTCTAAATTGTGTGTGGCTAGAAAATTATCCCAATGCATATTTTTGTGCATTCTGATATTCTAAAATTTGTTTAGTCATTAAGAGTGCATAGTCCATCCCTGCAGTCCCACCATGGCTCTGCCTCTTCAAGGGACATGTTGAGTTTAATTTGTCTATGGCAAATTAACCAATTGGTTAATGTGGTTAAAATAACCAATAGGGAATTAGAAAAATAAGATTAAAGGTTATCAGAAAGGAGAAAGTCTTCTACTTTGTTGTTCCTGTCACTGAAAAGTTCTGTGATGGTTGTTTACAAGTCAAACTGAAGAATTTGTGTATTTTTTCACCTAGAGGGAATCACTGGAGCTTCTTGAAAAGGAAAACAGCATGGTTAATTGTGTGCTTTAGGAATGTAAATTTGTCAGCTATATGGAGGATGGATTGGAGAGATGAAAGCCTGGAAACAGAAAGGCTAATTAGGAGAACATTAAAATAATAGGAAAGGCACATTCAAATTATGGGATTATAAGTGGAGGGAAAGAAATAGATTCAAGAGATTTTGCAGAAATAGAATTAATAAGACTTGATAACTCATTGAATTTGGGATCTGGGGAAAAGGAAAAAGACAAAAATTACTCCAATGCTGTTGAATTTGAGCCAATGACTGAAAAGATTATGATGCTCTCAATGGAAATAGCCATGATTTCAGATAGCATTATCTAAAGGTCTATAACAATATCCTTTTTTTTCCCCACCAACTAAATAGATTTTTATTTTTAAAAAAGATACATGAAAATATAAGGAAAACAACTTAATTGATCATATTGAAAACAAAATACCTCTAAAGCACATAATTATAGCAATTGATGCAGAAAACCACTGATAAAACATTCATTTATGCTAAAAAAAATTCCTACAAATAATAAGCATGTGACCATTCTTTTTTTAATGAGGCAGTTGGGGTCAAGTGATTTGCCCAATATCACACAGCTAGAAAGTATCAAGCATCTGAGGTCAGATTTGAATTCAGATCCTCCTGATTTTAGGGCCAATACTCTAGTCACTATGCCATTCAGCAGCTTTCAAAATATATGGAGATTTAATATGAATTAGCAATGTGTGATAATTGACAAAATAATATGATCTTGGGCTTCTTTAAAAAGAATTATAGCTATGTTTTTTTTTTGTTTGTTTCTTTTTTTAAGCTTTGAGATGAACCTTTTAAATTGCTTTTTTTAAAAATTATAGCTTTTTTATTTACAAGACATATGCATGGGTAATTTTTCAGAATTGACCCTTGCAAAACCTTCTGTTCCAACTTTTCCCTTTCTTCCCCTTATCCCCTCCCTTAGATGGCAGATAGACCAATACATATTAAATATGTATAACAATATTCTTTATCCAGTATGCATTTTAATCTGTGGGAAGACCAAGAAAACTTTAACTTCTATAATGTTTTCCATGTCTGATCTCAATAGTTCTATATCCCACTTTTGAATTATTACTTTTTACTGCAAACAACAAATTCCAAACAAAAAAAGCATTTCCAAATACAAAGAACAGCAAAAGAAGATAACATGAAATCTTGAATCTCTTAAATGCAGGTTGTTCTTTATTTTAAAGATATAATTATTTCAACACGTAATTTTCAAAGCTTTCCTGCTTTTTTGTATTTTCTTCTGGTTTTCTTTCTTTCTTTTTTTTTGTGAATATTTGTATATATTTCAATGACCTCCTGGTAAGGACAAGCCTAACTCAAGTCAGTATACTGTTCATCCAGGTTTAGTTTTGGAATGAAATGAAATGCTTATAGGTCATTCAATAGTTTAAAGAAGGATAAATTAGCCATAGAGTAGAAAGATACTCAACAAGCATACTCTAATAATGATACTAGCTGGACATAGCCCCTTCTTATCTCCATAAGGAAGCATGTTTGGTCAGCAGATGGACAGATGTTATATGACATGTCATCTGAGTCATGATGCAGATGACTTTTTGGTCTTGTAATATCTACTGAGTCTGAAGGACGTTGCATCCATGTAGGAAGGCCTTTTGTGCCAGTAAGAGACAAGAAGACAATATTGACACAGCTAGTATCTATCAGAAGCTTCATTGAGAAAGTAATCAAGTCCCCATGATAGCTTTATTGCCTTTCAGGGAAAGATAAACCTAATCTTTATTGCAGAGGGAGCTTGGGGATCCTGGTAGTTTGAGGTCCTATCACAATCTTCCTTTCCTTTTTCTTTTCCTTTTTTTTAGTACTCTATTACTATTTCTCTTTTCCTTCCTACTTACTACCCTCTTCCATTGAAAAATGAGAAAATCAAAGTCCTGTGCTATAGCTTTTTAAAAAGAATATTTACTTACTGATCATAAAAGGTATGATCACAAATATATAAACTTATTGCTTCCACACATGGGCATAATCCCTTCACCCCTTGTAGCACCTCAGGTTCTGGGTAGGAGAAGGGAGTTAGATTCATACCTTACTCAGGTTCTATGGAGTATAGTCCAAATTCCAAGTACTCCCATTCATTTTTGAATACTACAGCTTCCCAATCACATCTATGGCTCTCCTAAAAATTTATTTGGCCTAAATAGTTTTAAATAAGCCTTTTTGGGATGTGTAAATTTGGGGGTGTGAATTTCCTTTTCCCCTTATCAGTATCAACTCAAAGTGAAACATTTACCACCAAATTCAGGAATTGAAAGTAATAAATTTTACTCCTTATTTTTAACCTTATGACATTATACCAATGTCTTCATAGCAGTGTTTACCCTAAGAAGTTCAGATTTAAATCTATAAAGATCTTTCTGGATCTGGACTCTATTATTCAATAATTAACCATCCTTCCTAGCTTTGTGTCATCTGCAAATCTGAAAGGCATTCATGTCTTCATCACAGATTCTGATCAAATTGTTAAACAGAACAGATTCATAGGCCACTGATGATTTCCTTTCAAGTTCATATCAAACACTTAATGGCTTTTTTTTTATCTGTTCATTCTAACAGTTCTAAATTCACCCTATTATACTATTATTAGCCTGATAAGTCATATTTTTCGTTGCTGACTCATTGCAGTTGCAGTCCTCTAAAACATCCAGAACTTAAAAAAAAAAAAAAAAAAAAAGACTAATGGCTTCCAGTAATACTTTCCTGACCCGAGTAATTCAGATCTGATTCAAGCTGGTAGCTTAAGTTTGATATTAGAATGAAATAAGATATTCATAGACCATTTAGAAATCAGTAATAGGAATATACTTAAACATAAGCATAATATGGAAAAGATATTCAGCGAAGTTACAACATTGATTTATTGAATACAACTTCTCTGACTGTGTTGGCCAAGACTGAGGAAACAACTCTTGGGGGATTTTCTCCTTCTTATGAACTAGCTTTTGTACTTAGGTCACCAGGAAGTCATTTCAATAGTTTATGTTCTAACTCACTGGACCAATTAACTATCAAAGACAGTTCCTTTTAAGGAAAAATTAGCCTATTCTAAGTGGGCAAGAACATAGGGCTGTAGGAAAAAATATCCTAGCCTACATGAAAGGGGCTTAGTAAAAACAAACCTAGTTTACATAGCAGAGTAATAGTACATATTGCTCTTATCCTACTCCATCCTTTGGGGATAAAATCATAAAAGTCTTCTAAAGAACCTTCCATTACCTTTTTCACGCCTTAGGGTCATTACTGGTCAACTCTAATCCCAGGATGTGAAAAGCCTACCAGGCTCACCATGGCAACACTGAAAGAGGAGCTTAATCAAGGTGAAAGGAAAAGAGAGAGAGAGAAAAATTGGCAACAAAAAATGTTGCAAGCACTTGAAGAAGTAAAAGAATATAGAGAACAAAACCCAGAAATCCCAGGCTTTGCCTTCCACCTTTAGAGAATTAAGTCCCAGAAATTAGTGTTCACATCTGTATGTTATTAAATCTTTGCAGTGTACAGTGGGTCTTGACAGAAAAAGGTGAGCATGAGCAGCAGTAACACCTGAAACATCAGGACAGTGGGCCAGGTAATGTCACTTCTGTCATACTCACGGATCTCATCACAGGTCAGGGTCACATGTAGCTAAGAAGTCATTATCTTTTTTCATGCTCTTTGTTCCCATACCAGCATGAACACTGAAAAGCATCCTTTACAACCATTCATTCAGTGTTCCTCTGTTCACTTGCCTGAGTCTCATGGAAAGAATATCACCTATTTCCCATTTTACAGATCCTTGATGAGACACTGCTTTTTTTCCTTAAAGGCTAAGAAGAGTTTTCACCTACTTCTTATTTCTAGAAAACAAAACATTCCCAAGCCACTCTACTCCTTGGTCTTCCAAGTCCTTTCTGAGAAGATTTTTCTGGCAGTAATATGGAATTTTATCAGTTCCAGATTACAGGAAAAAAAGGGCTACTATTAGGTCAATTTCAGGGTCCTTTCTGCTGAAATCCATAACTCTAGGATCCTGAGCTGCCTATTCTTCCTGGGCACTGCCTGCTACCTATACCCCATATACTAGAGTCTAGAACTTCTCCCTTTGGTCAAAATAAAAAAAATGCCTTCCTATGCCAGTATCTGAGAAATACCTCTCTGGGCTAGGACTTGGAGATGACCTGATGAATAGGACTGAGCGTTATTTTCATATTCCAGGTTCTGAATGTTGTTGATTATCTAGGACCATGCATTGCCATAGGTCCTGCCATGGTTCCCTTGTGTTTGGTCCAAAGTACTGAAGTATTTTCACTTTCCATCTATAACTTCTCCCTTCCTATGCTTTTCTATGTTCTAAGACCTATTCAATCTCCCTTGTACTGATCAGAATATTGTCCCCCTGTTGAGGGGCTCTGATACCTGCTACAAGTGACTGGGTTCCCAGATAGTCTACTACATTGATGACTCAGAAAACTTCAAGAGGTCAACTAATTTAGAGCTTGGGATCCTTTTCCTGTCAATCACCACCCTCTTCAATGTGGGAAATTGCTCCTGCTTCCAATTAGTTTTTATTGAAGGAATCAGTCATTCTGTGTGATGAGAATTCAGAAGGCTACCATGAATACTAGAAATGTCCTACTCAGGAATATCACCTGTGAGACACAAAATAAAAGAGCTAATTAAAGATTGCTTTAGTTTAATGCATGTAGCACAGCTACCATCTCTTAACAGTCATTATTTCTGTTAGGGGCCTTCACTAGGTCCACTCCTTAGGAGTCATTTAGTGTGTTAATTATTCCAGAAAGAGAAACAGAGACAGAGATGGAGATAGAAAAACAGAGAGAGTTATCATTCACAATTGAGAGTGAAAACGTTCTCTCCTTTTAAATTGATGTTCTCAGCAAATCATTTTATATACTTCTTAACATCTAAATTTCTTTTTTTTAAATAGCTTTTTATTTACAAGTTATATGCATGGGTAATTTTACAGCATTGACAATTGCCAAAGTTTTTGTTCCAATTTTTCCCCTCCTTCCCTCCACCCCCTCCCCGAGATGGCAGGATGACCAATACATGTTAAATATTAACATCTAAATTTCAAAAAAAGCTTCTGGAATCTGGGAGAATGTCTTCCTCAGTTAAAATGAGAACCTTACTGAATCACTTTTCTATGCCCATTTGGAACTACTTTAATACAAGGACTTCCCACTTTCTAGAAGAAAGAAAAAAAAAGAAAAAATAGATAAAAGACTGATACTAACTCCTCTACTTACTAAAGAGTAGCTTTCTATTCACTACTGTTTACAGAAAAGTTGAAGAACTACTACAATCCCTACTCTTTTCTCCTACAGAAAAAGAAAGGACAGATAAAACATAAGCTAAAAAGATTCTGCTTTTCTGAACAAATGGTGGAAGAGCTTTTCCTTTTATGTTTAGCTGAAAGAAAAGATAACAAGGTCAAGACAAACTCAAGATACATGTCTTGAAGCCCTTCTTTTATTGCTTCCATTGGGTTTCATGCTCTTATTACACAGTCCCTGCCTGTGCTCCTAAAGTATAATATCATATTTCCTATATTCCATTTCATATCTGAAAGTCAATGTAGATAGTGCCTCTTTGCAAAAATAAATAAATAAATAAAAGAGAGAGAGCAATTTTTTAACTGAGTTCATGAGAGAAAATTAAACATTTCTATTTAACTGATTTATTAAGTATCAGAGTTTTGAATTGAGAGTCCATTACCTGTTGATAAACAAAATGCCTTCTCTACAAATACTCCTACTAGTCTATAATTTTGACTACATCAATCAAGGAAATTCTGCAGTATTTGTTATATAAAGCTGCTTCCTTAATCTATGATCCATTGTGGATCACTCTTTCCATAGATCTATTGTACTGGCAAGAGCAGAGTAAGGCATTTTCTACTCCCTACTCCCACCTCCATTTCCCCAAAAATGGTCATCAGAAGCAAGTAGATAATTTCTTTTGAAGGAAGGGAAGGAAAAAAAAAAAGAATGATGCGTCTACATGATGAAAATTCAGTAGACTGCCATGAACATCAGTAATGTCCAACTGAGGAATACTCAACTCTGAGACACAAAGCAAAAGATTGCTTTAAGTTAGTACATGTAAAATAGCTGTCATCTCTTAACAGTCACTTTTTCTGCTAAATAAAAACATGGGGTCTTGACTAGGTCCATTCTTATCGACTCCAGAAAATTTTTGGGAGAGCTTTCCAACATTTTAAGTCTCCATGCAGGTAATACAATTTCTTCCTTTGCAGTACTAGCTGAGGTAACCCAAAAGGATTCTCCATTCCAAAATATCTAGTTGTCATAAAATCTAAAGGCACCATCAAAAATAATTTCTTTGGTTTAAAATTTTCCTAGTTCTGGCTTCTGAGATTAGATTTTACATCATACTCAGCTGGCCTTAATTTTAATCACCTGTGTAACCTTTGGCAGATTGTTTTACATTTCTGTTCCAGTTTCTTCATCTATACAATAACAGAATTGTACTAAATGACCTAAAAGAATTTTCCATCCCTAAATTTATCCTGAAAGATACAACCACATAAAGAATTGTTTCATCTCTGTATTAAAGCAGTTAAACAGTTGGTGAGTTTTCCTCTACTCTCCATATTTCAGTTTGACTTGAACATAAAAACTTGAATAGAATATAGGAGCTTCATCCAATTGTGTTTCTGTATAAAAGGGCCTCATTTATTACCTAAATGGTAAAAGCTTCATGTCGAGCATCATGATTTATTCAAAGGTTTAAACGTTATTTCATCAATAAATCTTTATGTAATTTACTTTTTTTCTCAAACATTTTCCCATTACCTAACCTCCAAATCACTGCCCCCTACCCCACCCAGATGGCAGGTATGAAATACATATTAAATATGCTAAAATATATATTAAATCCAATATATATATATACATATTTATACAATTATCTTGCTGCACAAGAAAAATCAGATCAAGAAGGAAGAAAAAAACTGAGAAAGAAAACAAAATGCAAGCAAACAACAACAGAGAGAGTGAGAATACTATGTTGTGGTCCATACTCAGTTTCCACAGTCCTCTCTATGGGTGTAGATGGCTCTCTTCATCACAAAATTATTGGTAATCATTTCATTGTTGAAAAGAGCCACATCCATCAGAATTAATCATCGTATAGTCTTGTTGTTGCCATGTATAATGATCTCCTGGTTCTGCTCATTTCACTCAGCATCAGTTCATGTAAGTCTCTCCAGGTCTCTCTGAAATTGTCCTGATGGTCATTTCTTACAGAACAATAATATTCCATAACATTCATATACTATAACTCATTCAGCCATTCTCTAGTCGATGGACATCCATTCAGTTTCCACTTTCTAGCCACTACCAAAAAGGCTCCACAAACATTTTTGCACATGTGGGCTCCTTTCCCTCCTTTAAGATATCTTTGGGATATAATCCCAGTAGAAACACTGCTGGATCAAAGGGTATGCACAGTTTGAAAACTTTTTGACCATAGTTCCAAATTGTTCTCCAGAATGGTTGGATCCATACACAGTTCTACCAACAATGTATCAGTGTCCCAGTTTTCCCACATCCCCTCCAACATTGGTCATTATTGTTTCCTGTCATCTTAGCCAATCTGAGAGGTGTGTAGTGGTATTTCAGAGTTGTCTTAATTTGTACTTCTCTGATCAATAGTGATTTTGAGCACCTTTTCATATGACCACAAATAATTTCAATTTCTTCATCTGAAAATTGTTCATTTCCTAAAGATCATTTATCACTTAGAGAATGGTGTGAACTATTATAAATTTGTGTCAATTTTCTATATATTTTAGAAATGAGGCCTTTATCAAAACTTTTGAAGGTAAAAATGTTTTCCCAGTTTATTGGTTCTTTTCTAATCTTGTCTGTATTAGTTTTGTTTGTACAAGAACTTTTTAATGTAATATAATCAAAGTTATCTATTTTGTGATCAATAATGATCTCTAGTTTTTCTTTGGTCGCAAATTCCTTCCTCCTCTATAGATCTGAGAGATAAACTATCCTATGTTCTTCTAATTTATTTATAATATCATTCTTTAATTGACTACAACTTTTAAAAAAACTTTTTCTTAAAAGCTAGGAGCCCTTTAGTTTTCTTCCAGGCCATTCAGTTACTTTGTCATTAGTTTCTCATTGATCATTTGTAAATGTTTTGCTGCTTGGTCCAAGCCAAAATTCAACCTGACAATACTAAAAATATTGAAGAAAATGCACAGGCACTTTAGGACAATGTTTTTTGCTCCTCTTGCTTATTTTAGCCCACATCCCAAAATGAAGGCCTTGGCAATGGATTAGATATGTTATATTGCAGATGATAGAGAGAGGGTTAACAAGAGATACTGAGGTAATGAAGTTTAAGGCAGGAGGATGACTAAAAACTTGAGAGTCATAAAACAAATAAAGTCTTCTGGTCCTGTCAGAAATTCATTGCACATCAGGAGCATCTGTAGGAAAGTAGCTGAGGATACAGTTGATATTAACATTCTCCTCAAATCAACACCCATTCAATGTTTGAGGATTAATTCTATGTAATCCTTCCTCTGTAGAGGGGGAAGACCAACTTCTCCTTCCCATCTAAGGCTTCTAACTTAACTCTAAGTTAACCAAGAGATCTTTTTTATTTCAAATAAATATATACATTCAACACAATTATATGATGATAATTTTGCTTTCCTCATGATATTAGAAAGCAATATATCATTGTTTAGTTGCTTCAGTCATGTCTTTCTCTTTGTGACCCCATTTGGGGTTTTCTTGGCAAAGATATAGTCATCTCCTTCTCTAGCTCATTTTACAAATGGGAAAATTGAAATTAATAGTTAATTGACTTGCCCAGGGTCACATAGCTATTACATATTTAAAACAGATTTTAATTTAGGAATATGTTGTTCTGATTCCAGGCAAAGCATTCTATCCACTCCACCACCTAGCTGCCTAGAAAAAAGTTATGTCTCAATAATTTCACGCCTTGATCTCCAAGACTATTCTGAGAAATTGTTTAAATCATCCCATAGGAAAAAAGTCCAACAAATAAAGGGGACCTGATCTATTCCTTCAAGTTCTATGGAGCTTTCCAAAGGGGTAAAGATTTTAAGACCAAGAAAACTCTTTTCTGGATTTATTGTATTACTGGTTTATCACAGACAAACCTTCTAAGATGTTGAATACCAGATGTAGACATAATGGTACAGCTGTTGATTAGGAGGGAGCAAACCTCTTCACCTAAAATAAGAATCATTTTGCCAGGTGGAAACAGGTAATGGAATAGTTGGGTCAGATGGGTGATCCTATTGGACAAAAAGTTGAGTTTTGTACCCAGCACATTACATCACCACCCCAATGTCCATTCTCTTGATGGCCCTACTCCCCAGTATCTGATGTACTTGTAAAAGCTCCAGTATGGACATTTGACATATGATGAATCTGATGGTTGCTGATATTTACCAAAAATGCAGTAGGAAAATTCTTCCATTGGTCTTGACCCCAAAAGGGGGCCTTTTGATCATCAAAAATTGTACAAGGAACTTGGAGCTTCAGAAGACTAATGGTGCTTTATTCTGGCCACCAGCTGGTACTTAGTCTGATATTATGAACAGAGAGCTCCAGAAACACTCATCTTACAAAGTTATAAGGGCTGGCAATAAGACCAGCGTTCTCCCATTTCCCTCTATTAGGAATGATTTTTCCCTTTAAGACATTAAACCTGTTCTTCACATTTTATTAGCCCTGTCTCCCATGACACAGCAGGATAGTCACCACAAGGATGGACAAAAATAGAGTCCAAAGTCTTTGTCCCTTTCACAGTCTGTGTCTGTCATAGTCTGATCCATTCTCAGTCTGACCCAGTCTCCTCCAGCAGTCTGCAAGTCTGCCAGTCCCAACCAGTCTCTCCTTGAGTTTGACTTTGTCCCCAGTTCTCAGTCCTTAAATACCCTATTACAATTACATTGTTACAGTATACTGAGCATAAGCTAATCTAGAGTGATTATATCATTGTATCAAACTAGAGTGATCATATCATTATAACAAACTAAAGTTTGATATAATGTCCATCAGTTGAAGAATGGCTGTTATGGTTGATGAATATTATGGAATATTATTGTTCTATAAAAAACAATCATCAGGATGATTCCAGAAAAGTCTGGAGAGACTTATTTGAACTGATGCTAAGTAAAGTGAATAGAACCAAGAGAACATTGTATACAACAACAAGTTTATGTGATGTTCAGTTCTAAAGGATCAGGCTCTTTTCATCAATGAGCTGTTTCAGACCAATTCCAATAGACTTATGATGGAGAGAGCCATCTGCATCCAGAGAGAGGACTGTGGGGACAGAATGTGGATCACAATATAGTATTTCCACCTTTGCTGTTGTTGTTTGCTTGCTTTTTGTTGCCTTTCTCATTTTTTTCCTTTTTGATCTGATTTTTCTTGTGCAACGTGATAATTGTGGAAATATGTATGGAAGAATTGAACCTTTAACATATATTGAATTATTTGCTGTGTAAGGGAAGGGGTGAGGGGAAGGGAGAAAAAAAATGGAACGCAAGATTTTTCAAGGATGAATGTTGAAAACTATCAATGCATATATTTTGAAAATAAAAAAAACTTAAAAAAAAGAGAAAAAGTCAGAAAATATGTTCAAAGTATAATACCTATGGATTACTCACTTCCATAAAAGAATAAGTAAAGAGTATCATTCTCATATCTTTATAATTTTGTTATATTTACTTTTTGGGGTGTCGTTGTTCTTTCCATTTCCATTGTCCTTGTTGTGTTTGGTGTTGCCCTGGCTTTATTTATTTCACTCTGCACCAATTCATATACCTCTTTCCATGCTTCTCTATAGTCATCACACATATTTCTTATAACACAATAATGTTCCTTACATTCTTGTATCACAATTTGTTTGGGCATTCCCCAAATGATGGACATCTACTTATTTCCTATTCTTAGCTATTACAAAAAGTGCTGCTATAAATATTTTTGCAATAAATGCAGACATTTTTTACTGATGACTTCTTGGAATATAAATCTGATAATGGAGCCTCAAGTTCAAAAGGTATGGATATTTTCATCCCATTATTTCCAATATTCCAAATTGCTTTCCAAAATAATTGTACCACTTCACAGCTACACCTGTCACAATGTTTTGGTCATTTTTTTCAGTTTTTAGGATGTGAGGAGAAACCTCAAAGTTGGCTGATAGAAGGCAGAGCAGATAAAGGGAGGCAGTTACTAGAAGGAAAATACTAGTGAGAAGAGACAAGAGAGAGGTGAAGAGAGAATAGAGAGAGAGGAGTATAAACGGGGGGAAATAAGTTGGAAGGAAATACATAGCTAGTAATCATAACTGTGGATATGAATAGGATAAACTCACTCAGCATAGAGGTAGATAGAAGAGTCAATTAAAAACTAGAATCCTACAATACAAAGAAATCCTAGAAGGAACACCTCTGAGACAGAGACATACTTACAGAGTGAAGGTAAAAGACTGGATCAGAATCTATTATGCTTTAGCTAAAGTAAAAAGAAAAAGAAAAAAAAATCCTATATCAGACAAAGCAAAAATAGGTCTAATTAAAGCTAAAAGGTACCATAGAAAAATAAAATATTAGCAATGCTAAATATCTGTGCATAAAATGGCATCTAAATTCATAAAGGAGATTAAATGAGTTACAGAAGGAAATTCATTTTGATTTTGTCACAATGTTATCAAAGGGGATTGCCCTCTGATTTTGTCAAAGTACTTCTCCATGTTTCCCTTTTCCTTTCACATTGTCTCCTTTCCTAAATGCTATAGTTACAAACTCTTGAAGTGCTTGTTGTATCAGTTAGTGATTCATTGAGGAGATTGTTCTTTTTAATGGAATTAAATACAAGAATGAGAAAAATACTACTAATAACTAATAATTTGAGAAGATTCAGATTTCTCCTTTTTCTCTTTTATCCTAATTCAAGACCTTGGTTTCTGTAAATTGGGCTAATCTCCTCTATTCAGACTCCATGCAAGTAAGGCAGCATTTTTGTGGAGAGAAACTCTTTGAATAGTCTGCCCTAGGCTGGGACTAACTTTGAAGTAAATAACATAATCAAAGTTCAGGCCCAGCCCCTCATTCTCTTAATGTTAACCAATCAGATTGCCATCCTAATGAATGCACATTTTCCAAAAGGATATATAAACTGTGAGCACACCACCATAATAGTCTTTGGTCTAAAACAGATGACCGAATCACTATCTTTTCATTAAAATGCAGGCATTATTAATAAAATTAGTCTTTTCTTGGAACAGTCAAGAAGCCAGATTCACTGGATGGAAGAATACATTGTGAAGCATAATGTGGAAGAAGATGGAAAGGTAGGAGCTGGTTAGATTATATAAAGGGCTTTGAATAGCAAACAAAGAATTTTCCACTTGATCCTGAAGGCAAGAGTTTTTGGAGTAGGCTCTATGTGTGACATGATCATATCTGCACTCTAGGAAAATCACTTTAGTAGTTTATTGAAGGATAGATTAGAGTTGGGAGAGACTTGAGCAGGTAAACTCACCACTAGAATGTTGTAATAATCAAAGTGTGAGGTGATAAGAGACTTATCAGAGGAAAGGAGTGTATTTGAGAGTTGTTGTAAACATGAAATTGATAAGCCTTGACAATAAATTGAATAAGAGATTGTGAGGAATCCAGAATGAGTTCTAGGTGGTGAGCCCGTGACTGAGAGGATGATACTGTCCTCTCTAGTAATAGAGAAGGTAAAGAGTTGGGCAGGGGAAAGACAGGAAAAGGGAAGGATTAAGGAGGGGAAAGAATGAGTCCTAGTTTGGAGACAGTGAATTTTAAATGGGTAGTTGAATGATGCAGTGGATAGAGTGCCAGGTCTGAAGTCAAAAAAGAATACCATATATTAGTAGCCAGATATAAAATCAATCAATCAATCAATCTTTTTTGAAGCATCTACTATGTTCTAGACAGCATGCTAAGCAATGGGGATGGGGATAAAAAAGGCAAAAGACAGTCCCTGTCCTCAAAGAACTCACTATTTCAATGGGAGAGACTACAAGCAATTATATTCAAATAAGCCATATACTAGATAAATAGGAAATAATCAAGAAAAGGAAGGAACTAGAAATAAGAGAGATCAGGGAAAGTTTCATATAGAAGGTAAAATTTTAATCAAGACTTAAAAGAAGCTAATAAAGACATAGACAGAGAGAAAAAGGAGTATTCCAGGTATGAAAAAAATGCTCAGAACTCAAAGATGGAGTGCCTTGTTAATGGACCAATAAGAACAACAGTGTCACATTGGATTGAAGAATTTGTGGCAAATATAAACTATAGGAAGGCTGAGAATTAAGAGGAGGTTAGGTTATAAAAAATTTTGCACAGCAAGCAGAGGATTTTGTACTTGATCCTGGAGGTGATAGGGAGTCATTGGAGTTTATTGTGTAGTGGGTGATGTGATCAGACTTGCACGTTAGGAAAATCACTTAGTGAATGAATGCAAGATGGATTGGAGTAGGGAGAGATTGAGGCAGGCAAACACAACCATGAGGTGCAGAAGTGAGATCAGGAGGACTTGCACCTCACAGAGGAGAGAAGGGGACATATTGTAGAAATGTGGTAAAGGTGAAATTGGTGGCCCTTGTCAACAGATTGGATTTGAAGAGTGAGAGATAGGGAGAAGTCCAGAATTATTCCTAGTTTGTGAACCTGGGGCACTGGGAAGATAGTGTTGCCCTCTACAATAAAGGGGAAAGTAGAAAGGGTTGGTTTAGAAGGAAAGATGACTTCCATTTTAGACAGATTGTGTTTAAAATATCTTCGGGGGCAGCTAGATGATATAGTGGAAAGAGCACCAATTGCACAGGCTGGAGGATCTGAGTTCAAATTTTGCCTCAGACACTTAATACTTACTAGCTATGTGATCCTGGGCAAATCACTTAAACCTATTTCTTGTCAAAACAAAAAAAACAAAGACACTGGAGATGTGAAATTGGAGATCAGCCAGAGAAGTTGAAGCAAGATAGGCAGATATGAGAGTCTTTAGCACTGAGATGGTTATTAATTCCATGTGAACTGATGAGATCACCAAATGAAGTAGTGTAGGAGACGACAAGAGAGCCCAGGGCAGAATTCTGAAGGATACTTATGATTAAAGGGCAGGATCTGGAGGAGAATCCAAATAGGTAGGACAACCAAGAGAAAGTAGTACTTCAAAAACCTAGAGAAAGGAGAATATCAAGGAGGAAATGGTGATCGATAAAGTCAAAGGTTAATGAGCATTGAGGAACTGGGAATTGAGAAAGGGCCATTGGATTTGGTAATTAAGAAATTATTAATTAGATGTGATGGAGAAAGCCATCTGCATCCAGAAAGTGGACTATGGGGACTGAATATGGATCACAACATAGTGTTTTCATCTCTTTTGTTATTGCAGGGTTTTTTTTTTCTTTTTGATCTGATTTTTCTTGTGCAGCATGATAATTATGGAAATATATATAGAAGAATTGCACATGTTTAATTTGTATTGGATTACTTGCTGTCTAAGGGAGGGGAGTGGAGAGAAAGAAGAGAGAAAAATTTGGAACACAAGGTTTTACAAAGGTGAATGTTGAAATTTATTTTTGCATGTATTTTGAAAAAAAAAACAAGTGATTATAAATAATTGGAAAAAATAAATCATTGGTGGCTTGGGAGAGAATAAGTTTTAGTGAAATGATGCAATCAGAAAAAGTTATCAAATTGTGCATATCCCTTGATCCAGCAGTGTTAACTACTGGGCTTAAATCCCAAAGAGATATTAAAGAAGGGAAAAGCACCCATATGTGCAAAAAATGTTTGTGGCGGTCCTTTTCACAGTGGCTAGAAACTTGAAATTGAAGGGATGTCCATCAATTGGAGAATGGCTGGGCAAATTATGGTATATGAATGTTATGGAATATTATTGTTCTATAAGAAATGACCAGCAGGATGATTACAAAGAAGTTTGAAGAGACTTACATGAACTGATGCTGAGTGAAATGAACAGAACCAGGAGATCATTATACATGGCAACAACAAGACTATACAGTGATCAATTCTTATGGACATGGCTCTCTTCAACAATGAGAGGATCCAAATCAGTTCCAACTGATCTGTAATGAACAGAACCAGCTATACCTAGAGAAAGAATACTGGGAAATGATTATGGACCACAACATAACATTTCCACTCTTTCTGTTATTGTTTGCTTGCATTTTTGTTTTTTCTTCTCAGGTTATTTTTACTTACTTTCTAAATCTGATCTTTCTTGCGCAACAAGATAACTGCATAAATATGTACACATATATTGTATTTAACATATTTAACATGTATGGGACTACCTGCCATGTAGGAGAGGAGGTGGAGGGGAAAAGGGGAAAAGTTGAAACAAGTTTTTGCAAGGGTCAATGTTAAAAAATTACACATGCAAATGTTTTATGTATAAAAAGCTATAATATATATATGAAGGAAGAGAATAAAAGAGAGGAAAAAAAGAAGAAGAAATGATGCGATCTGAAGACAGATTGTAAAGGGAAGAAAATTAGGGAGAGTAAGAAAGAATAGGGAGAATAGCAAAAGTGAAAGCCCAAATTATAAGATATAGAAGCATTTTTTCAAGGATTTTAGCCATGAATGGATATAAGATAATGATTAGAGGAAGATAGAGGGGTCAAGTGAAGGTTTTTTCAGGATGGGGGAAATGAGCATGTTTTTTAGCAGGAGGAAAAGATCCATTAGGGAAGGAGAGAAAAGTCACCCAAGAAACTAGGAGTTATATCTGCATGAGTGGCTGAGGGCAGACTAGACAAGATGAGGGAAGTGGATTCAAAGCTCTACAAACACACTAAACCTGAGGATAACAATTTGAAGATTTCACAAAATGAATTTCTAGGTGTGAGTGATCCTTCTGCCATGTATACTCCAAACTTGAGTCAATTTTTCCCATAGACTTTGTATGTACCATTAGGCAAGTATTCCAGATTTTGGTGGGGGGTGTGGAAGATTTCAAACTAACTTCTTAGTAGAAGTTAGTTCTACTTTCTAGAAGAAAATTAAGTCAGGTTAAGAAACTTTTACTAAATAATCATAGCTTTTTGCGAAGCTTTTTTTGACTTGGATCTTTCCATTAATTTTAATGGATTTTCTAATAGCTTGTTTTTCAATTCAGACCAAAGTTACTGCAAATCTTCTTTGTAAGCCTATAACATTCCACTTTTCCTTTTACTATATAGTTGATTTAGTTTTACCCTTTTCCATTTGCAAATCATATTTCAGTTTTTTTGTTTTAGCTTTATTTTTCTCTGTTCTGTCTTTAATTTAGTACATTTATTATGTATTTAACTAGTTAGTTCAAAAAACTAAGA
Source organism: Sarcophilus harrisii (assembly GCF_902635505.1). NCBI lineage: Eukaryota > Metazoa > Chordata > Mammalia > Dasyuromorphia > Dasyuridae > Sarcophilus > Sarcophilus harrisii. The sequence continues at coordinate 66,895,133 of NC_045430.1, read as the reverse complement.
GAACAAATTATACTATAACACCAAAATTGTGAAAATGAACAATTCTGAAAGACTTAAATGTAATGATTAAATATGATTCCAAAGGACTGACAATGTAGAGAAATGATGGGCGTTATGTAGAATGATAAATACATTTTTGGGCAGGGCCTATATGGGAATTTGTTTTGTCTGACTGTGATTTTATTATACAAGTATTCTTTCTTTCTTCCTTCCTCCTTTCCTTTCTCTTTCCCTTTCTTCCTTCTTTCCTCCCTTCCTCCCTCCCCATCTATCTCTCTCTCTCTCTGACTTGCTTTCTCTGTCTGTTTCTCTCTCTGTCTCTGTCTTTCTGTCTCTCTCTGTCTCTGTCTCTCTTTTTCCACACACATCTCTTTCTCCCTTCCTTCCTTCCTTCCCTCACCTCCCAGTGGCTGGAAGATAGACAGGAGGAAAAAAAACTTGATAAATGAAAAATAATTATTGAAAAAAAGTCAAAATTCTTTGATTCCCTCATACATAGATACATAATACAAAAACAAAAAAAACATTTCATATATATACTTCATTCATATATATACTCTCTATATACTTATATATATTTTTTTCCCTTTAAGTCTTCAGATGTTATTTCTGATTCACTTGATTCAATTTTTAAAAAAATCCTCTATGGTCTTCCATCTATTTTTCTTTTCTTTCTGGAACAATCTAAAGACATTTTCTCTGAGGATTATTGGGATGCTATTCTGAACTACAGCAAAATGAAATATTTGTCCAAGTAATTATTGCTTTTATAAATGATGGGAAATTTCAAATTTGATTACAAACAACTGTTGACTTCCTACTCATTCAACAACAGGCCAAATTGTTAAGGGCAATTTCTATGCACAGCATGTAAGGCCCATTTTTTCATTCTTAGAAATGGTTGTTTACTGTTCAGAACTGTTTATGCATTTTAATCAGCTTTATTCATCCTTCCTTAATAAATCACTACAAGGTGAATGTACCAAAACAAGAACTATTCTGTGGTATTGGTAGCCTTTGCACTTACTTCACTGCTCTTGAATTTCAGAGAATGTCCAAGTAAAAAAATCACAAGAACAAACTCTAAAGGATTATATCCCAAACTGCAACATGTCTGACAAAACTCTCATTTTAGAGCCTGATTTTAAAATTCAGTTCAAGTAAGAATAACAATGAGAACCTTCCATGAGTCCTTGGAACAGAAAGTCTTTTCTGATGAGATGAAGCTGACAGTCTGCTTCCTACTTGGCAGTAATAGTATAGAAATATGCTTAAATATTCAAATACCCTGCTATCTGTAGATATCTATGAAAAAATATTACTAGGATGTTGGTAACCTAAAAAGAAAAAATTTTCTAGAATTTAATATTTATTCAGAGTTCAATAATTTTTTTGGCATTCTCTGGAAAACAAACAAAAGTAAGACCATTTGATCTATCAGTCTTTCTATAAATAATGTTAACATTACTTACTACTTTTAATAGTTAATATTTAATGCTACTTTTACTCTTAGAAATTTGTTGCTGTTGAGTTAAGTAAATATTACCATAATGCTAGCATTATGAGTAATATGTTAATAAACTTATAAATATGATTAAAGCTGCATCTAGAGACCAAAATGTACTTAAAGAAGTAAAATAACATCTTCATTTTAAAATAAGAAAATCAATTTAAAATATTGCTCCTGGAGTCACTATTGAAATTTCTAGAAGATAATCACATATAAAATGGACAAGAGAGACATGAGTTAAAGTCTTTTTGCATGTGTATATATGTATACTTTAAAAAGTAGGGGAGAGAGGAGAAGAGGAAGGAAGAAGATTAAAATGTTCCTAAAAGGATGAAATAAAAAGCCACTCCATTCCATTGATAGCATCCTGCAAAGGCCTGTGAAATTATTTGGTAATAACATTTCTTTGGGCTTTTATGACAGGATTGGTTAGACATACTAACTTGCCTGCAGTCCTGGTTCCAAGATCATCAAAGTTTGAACTCTCTGTCTGGTGTGTATTACTAGAAACTGAGAACAAATGACACAAAGCAGAAACAAACACCGTTAGGCGCATATCTGGGAGTCAGAGTAAAAGCTGAGGAATTGAACTCTGTTTCATGGCATCCCTACAGGGTACAGCAGATACAAGTTGTAGTTGGAACATATAAGTATCAGCAAGCCTTTGGAAAGTGTTTAAATGGATTTTCTATCCCTGGAAAAAAAAAAGTAAAAAATATGAATCATCCCTTAGTAGTGACTGATCATTTCATCAGGGTGCATATACATATTGAACCAGAAACTGAAAAGCATCTACTATTACTGAAGTTGCATAACTGTAACTGAAGTTATGGGAAAGATATTTTTTAGAATATGGATCCCCTACCAAAATTCACTCTTAAATCAAGAGTAAATTACCTACAAAAAATCTTCAAGTAAAATGATGAAAATAAGTTGAAATGAAGAGCAAATAGTACTTCCAAATCTCAAAATACATTATAAAGCAGCAATTATGAAAATCATTTGGTATTTCTTAAAGAATAGAGAGATTAATTAATAAAACAGACTAGACAAGGGAGCACAAACAATAGAACTCAATAACCAAGTGTTTAATAAAGTGGAAAATTACTTAGGGGAAAACTCTTTATTTAATAAACACTGCTAGGAAAACTGTAAAACAGTCTGGCAGAAATTAGACTTAGAGCAACATCTTATATCATATTTTATAATATCTTCTTAATGGCTTCACAGCCTTAAAGATTGTACTATTTTTAAGTTTTTTAAAATTGGAAAACAATTTCTTCATAATTGCTTCCTTGAATAATGGCCATGAAGACTGGACTATAAACAGAACTGGTACTGGCCTACTAATTTTATTAAAAGAAATATTTTCAATAGGTTGTATATGAAGATCTAAGAGTGAATTCAGAAAATCACTAGTGTCTAGATCCCAATAGTATTTAAAATGAGGTCTTGTCCAATATTGAGATGATATTTGGACTGAACTTGATGGAAACAAGTTGCTATGCAGGAAATGAGCTCAGTTTAATCCCATTCTTTCCAAAGACTGGGGTGTTATATTTTTGAAATAAATAGCAATTTATAGTTAAGTACACCTGTTATTGGTAATTACTATTCAGAAGCAACACAGTGTATCAAGTTAATAACAATGGAGAGAGTTTTCAAGGAATACAATGGATGGCATATTGAACTTAAAGTCATGAAGTATTAAATTCCAATATGGCATCAGACATTTATTAGACAGGTAAATCACTTAACTTCTCTGTGTCTCAGTTTCCCCATCTGTAAAATACAGATAATAACATAATTTACTTTCTAGAGTTGTTGTGAGAATCAAATGAGATAATTTTAAAGCATCTTGTAAACCTTAAAGTGCTATATAAGTGTTAAATATGAAGAGATGTAGGAAGCTTTGCTCTAGGAAAGTGAGGACAGAGACACTCATATGTATAAGCACTTAAGATAAAACACATGTATTAGGTTTGGGGTAACTTTTATTTTACCTCATTTAAAATACCTCATCACACAAGAACTGACTGGAATCTACAATCAGCTAGGAGAAAAACATGCACTCATATCCCCTTCTTTTCCAACTTACTTAAATTTGGGTTTGCTAATGGGGAAAAAATTTTGATATTCCACTGAGTTCCTCTTTCTTTCAGAGTTCTAAATATAACGCTACTCTCACTATCATACTGTAGTTTAAATTTCTCTCCAGGAAGTAAACATTGTTTTGGAGACTCCTGAAAAAATCAACTCTCATCCCATCAGACATTCAGTGGTATTGCTTTCCAAGTAGGACAGTACATAGTAAAAAAAAAAAAAAAAAAAAAAAAAAAAGTCTTCTTTTTCCAAGGAGCATAGTGCATCAAGAAATTCCTTTATTTTCCTTTGTTCAGTCTCTGGACTCTTAAATTTAAGGATCTGCTGAGGAAATCTCCTTTCTCTGACTATAAACCCAGATTCTGGGTTCTAAGGAATTAAAAGCCCTACCCTCCTCCAACACAGGATTCTAAAATATCTAGGACACTGAGCTGAGAAGGAACACATTTGCCTTTGCTTTACACTTTTGTAAGAAATTTTTCTTTGCCTCTGTGGTGGCAATATCTTGGGTTAGGGAGAGCTACGAGCTAGTTCTCTGCTGGGGATTTGGGGTAAAAATAAATAAATAAAAAGAAATAAGACAGTCAATAACATGAGTTCTAAGAACTCTCTCATGCTATCTGAGTAAGAATACATCAAATCTCTATTAGCTACTGCTGATATGGGAGAAGGGAGAAATCTCTTCTGCCATCACTCCCTGATATGCTCGAAAGAAACAAAGAAACAAAGAAAGAAAGAAAAAGAGAGAAAGAAACAAAGAAAGAAAGAAAAAAAGAAAGAGAAATAAAGAAACAAAGAAACAAAAACAAAGAAAGAAACAAAGAAAGAAAAAAATCATAGGGCAATAGGGCAGAAGATAAAGAGTGAAGAACAAAAGAGAGATTATTTTATGCTAAAGGAGTACATTTTCTGGCAGAAGTCTGTATTCTTTCATCTCAGTTAGCCACAGTCTTGGAGCCAGTCTCAGTAATCAGTAAACAGCTTGAGAAATTCTCTCTGTTCCTAAACTTTCTCAGCAAGGTTCTGGAGTGCATGTTCAAACTCTCATGCAAAGATGCCATTCTTTTGCCACCAAATATCTCTTTTTCCTGTTATCTCTTCAAGTTCATTGAGGAATTTAGAATAGCTATTGTTGGAATAACTAATATTTATATAGCAATTGGTACATGCTAGGCACTTTACAATTAGGATCTCATTTGATTTTAATAACAATCCTGGGACGTAGATGCTATTACTATTTCCATTTTACAAATAAAGAAATCAAGGTAAAGGAAATGTGAAGAGATTGCCCTGAGTTACCCAGCTAGTATTTGTCTGGAGTGATATTTGAATTCAGGTTCTCCTGAGTCCAGACCCAGGACTCCATTATATAACCTACCTGCCAAATTAACTAATTCATCAAATTAATGAAGTATTCATTCTTCCAATCAATCCCTTTTATAATTATAATTCTAAGCAACATGGATAGAGTTTTGGATCTGACATTAGGAAGATTTGGGTTCAAATACAACCCCAAATAACTTTTTCTCTTTGACCAAATTACTCTAATGTCTCAGAACTAAGTTTCTTCATCTGTAAAATGAGGATAAGAACACCTATTTCACATAGTTATTATTTTATTTGTTCTCCAAACCATCTATAATTAAAGACAACAACAACAAAGACACCCCTTCAAAATATCACGAGATTTTCTCTAAGATGAATCTGGAATCATATATGTTTAACATACATTGGATTATTTGCTGTCTGGGGAGGAGCTGGCGAAGGGGAGGGAGAAAAATTTGGAATGCTTTGCAAGGGTGAATATTGAAAACTATCTTTGCATGTATTTTGAAAATAAAAAGCTATTTTTAAAAATAAATAGATAAAATATATCTGGAGCTTCTCAGAAATACTTCTCAAGTTATTTGCCTTCTTACTAGAGGTTTCTTTTCTTTTTTATTTTTCAAACAAGTTTTTTTCCCTATTAATCTATGCTTTCCATTAACCCTTCCTGTTTTTCTCAACATTGAGCAAATTAAAAACAAAAAATAACAGCATATCTCCTAAAACATATCTACATTATCTGACAAAATAAATTCTTATATTAACCATACCCAAATGTATATGTGTTTCATCTTCATTCTTTGAATGATTCATGTTTTATCTTTATATTGATCAGAGTCATTAACTTTCAAAATTTTCTTATAATTTTATTATCATTGTATAAACTGTATTCCAAACTGTGACCTTACTCTGCATCAGAGACAACTTTCCAAGTTTCTTGGAAATTGTTGTTCATCATTTTTATGACAACAATAACATTCCATTATATATTTCTATCACAATTTGTTTAGCTATTTCTCAACAGGAGTATGATACTTAGTTTCCATTTTTTGATTACCATGAAAAGATCTGCTATAAATATTTTTTGTTCATATAGATCTTTTCTCTATTTCCTTGATTTCTTCAAAGTAAATGACTTGTAGTTGTCTAAGTGCTTTAAAAAGTATGCACAGTTTAGTAACTCTCTGGTTATTGTTCCAAAATTACTTTCCAAAATGCCTAAACTAATTCACAAGTCCACCAACAGTGTACCTGTTTTCCCACAGTCCCTCCAACCAAGGTCATGGAAATAAGAGTTTATCACAAAAACTGCTGCAGAAAAAAAAAAATTCCCAGTTAAAATTTTCCCTTCTCATGTCAGCTTTATCATATTGCTTTTGTACAATTTTTAGTTTTATGTGAACAAAATTATCTATTTTATTTTCTCAAATTCTCTCTCTCTCTTGTTTGGTCATGAACTCTTTTCTTATCCTTATCCAAAAGGTAATTTCTTCCTTGTTCTTCTAAATTTTTATGATGTCCTTTATTCTTTACACCTACATGGGACTCTATTTGATTCCCTTTTTCTTTTGGGATATATCCAACTTGGATAAGGAGAGTTATTTTTTTTTCTTTTCTTCAAATTGTTTTTTTTTTCCTTTTTTCATGTTTATTACAAAATTTTCTCTTTGATCTGGGGGTCTTTTCTTCTTTTTTAAAAAGCAATTAAGAGGCAGAGGCAATGCCAAAACTTAGGGGCTGGAATCTTAAAAGCTGTTTCTCATTCAGGAAATAAGATAGATAGAAACAGGACCAGAAGTGGATTTTAAAAATGTGTAATGGGCCCCTTCTTCTGATTTAGAGACCTGCCCCTTCATGGTCCTTAATAGTATTCATAATGTTATTGGCAACTAACTAGATAATACAGTGAATAGGGTGCTAGACCCAGGGGTAGGAAAGTCTCAGGTAAAATTGAGTTAAAATATTTGCTTATATGGACATGGGCAAGTTATTTAACCTTTGTCTGCCTCAGTTCCTCATTTGTGAAATACAGGCAATAATAGCATGTACTTCCCAGAGTTGTAAGGTGCTTCATAAATGTTAAAGCATTATATGAATGTTAGTTGTTATTATTATCTATTCTTAAGAACTCAAAGGTTTTAAATATTATGCTGTAATTGTTAGAAATGGAAATTTTTTTGTTTCTTACTGCTGGATTTTATTGGTATGATGCAAAAGTGCTGATGACAAGTTGATTTATTTTAAATCTTATAATTTTCTAACATTATTAGTTGTTTCAGTAAAATTTTCACTTAAAATTTTTTAGTTTAGGATTCTCTAAGTCTCTTCATATTTCATCTGCAAAAGGATATAAATTTTATGATTTCTTTACCTCTATTAACTATAATATTCTCTCAGTTGCATTTTCCTATTTATTGCTTTAACTAGCATTTCTAACACAACATATCAAAAAATTTGTGAAAATGAATATCATTGCTTCATCCCCAATCTTTCTGAAAAGGATTCTAGTTTTCCCCCATTACACATCATTCTGTCTTTTATCTTTAAATATACTCTTTACATGCTAAAAAAATTTCATTTGGATGTGTTTTAGTATTTCTAATACAAATGGTTATTATTTTCCAAAAAGCTTTTTCAGTATATTTATATTGTTATATAATTTTGTTGTTCTAGTTATTAATATTATCAGTTAATTGTTTTTAATATTAAACAAAATCTTTGTTCTTGCTACAAATCATAATATTTATAATGTGATGTAACCTCTTTGCTAACATTTAAATAATTTGCATCAATATTCATTATTTTATATTTTTTTATAATTTTCTTCTCTGGTTTTAGGAACAAGATAATACTTGTGTCATAGAAGAATTTTGTAGGACCTTTTTGTTGGCAATTTTTAATAGACTTTAGTTGATGTAATATTAGAATTAATTGTTATTTAAATATTTCTTAGAGTTCACCTCTGGTCTTAGGGCATTTAGTATTAAATGTTAGTATTTAGTATTAAAATAACCCAGGATCACATAATTAGGAAATGCTGAGTTCCTGAGGTCACATTTGAACTTAGGTCATCCTGACTCCAGAGCCAGGACTCTATCCACTGAAACATCTACCTGCCCCAGGTATTTTATATTTTTAAAAATTATCCATTTTATTTAAGCCATGAACTTTGTTGATATAGTCAGGTAAAACAGTTCTAGTAATAAATTTTATTTCTTCTTTATTAGTTTTGAATACTCATTTTCTATTTTTGATGCAGCAAATTCAGATTTCTCCTTTGTTTTTAATTAAATGAGCTAATGGTTTATCAACTTTTTAATTTCCTAGGGTTTTTAAAATCAATTTAGTGAAGATTTTTTGTTTCCAATTTTTATCAATTTCTTCCTTGATTTTTATGATTTCTATATTGAGTTAAAATTTATTTTTGCTTTCTAGGTGGGGTTTGAGTGGGGGGTTGAAAGGTACTAATCCTCTCTTTCTTCCTCTGCTGATAAAAATATTGAGAGATAACTTTTCTCTAAAGGACTGCTATGGCTACATTAACAAAATTTCAACATATTGTCTCATTCTTGCTATTTTTAATATCTATATTTTTCTATGACTTGCTCAATTCTTTAGATTTAGATTATTTCATGTATAATTGATATTTAATGCTTTCATTGATAGTCATTTATTTAATATGATTTTATAGTATGTTTATCATATTGTATAATATAGAGAATATAATATTTATTTAATCAACTGTTGGGATAAGGGAGCCACCTGCTAGTGACTGCTGGATAAACAATAAGCTAATTTCTGATCACTGGATCGTTATTAAAGGGAAGAAGGATTCTAAGCATTATAACCAAGATTTTATCCCTTTCCCACCAAACATCAGCATATACATTAGGAGATTGTAAAGAAACTTATTAATCCAAATTGATTTAAAAAAAAAACAGCAACCAGAGAGTATATGCATAGGAGAATATATACTAGGCAATACAGAGAGAAGGTACTCCCCCCTTGGAAACAGATTAACAACTCAACCAAGAAAGAGCTCCAGATCTCAGCGAATGGGAAACTGCACAAAATGTAGTAATTTAGGAATGGTAGGGATTTTTGGCTCTCCTATATCTTCCTAGAGTTTCTTTCTTCAGCAATCTCTTGAACCTAGAAGCCAGAAATTCTCACTCCAGAGAGTGAAACTCTCTTGCTCCACTCCAACTTTCATGTAAAACCAGAACATCAGTCTCCACTATAAGGACAACATTGCATAATAATGGATTTTGGGACTAGGGTTACACAGTAAACTGGGCTTTTGGAAGGAGAATTAATATAAGAAAGTACTCCAGCTTCCTTCATTTCCATCACTGCAGCAGCAACACATAAATCCATTTAGTCCTAAGGTAGGATGCTAGAGATTACTGAAAGAGCCTTCACAGATACTGGAACCATTAAATTTCTTCCCTCTAAAGTCTGTTTTCTTTAGCTTTATCTATAATCCATTATTCACATGGACAGATGCTTTTAAAGATGCTTAACACTTGGTTTAAGTTGAAAGGTCTTTAATGTCCCAATGCTGAATTTCTCTATTCAGTTATGGACTGATATTGAATGTCTACATTTAAGAAAATGATAGAAAAAAAGTAAATTATGCAGCATAAACTTAAAAGCATCTAAAGCATACATTTTTGAAATTTGAGAGTTGGTTGTTAAAACATTTATCAACAATTCACAGATTGCAACCCATTGGTTGAAGAATAACAAGAGGAGAAAAAGAAAAAAAATTGAGTCAGTTAAGACAGGGAAGAAAATTGAATATATGATTTGTAGTGTTTTGGACTAGTGAAATAGGCCATAGATTGAATTTGGGAAGGGGAAAGTCAGGAGAAACTGAAAAAAATGTAAGAGGAAGTGCAAAACAGCTATTGAGTTCTTTAGAATAAGGAAAGGAAGTTGAATGGGATTGTCAAATCATTAAGATATGGTAATTTAGTAGAAGAAGCAGCTAGGTAGTTTGGTGGATAGAGTGCTGGGCCTAGAGTCAAAAAGACTTGAATTCAAGTTTTACCTTAGACATTTACTACTTCTGCAACCCATGCAAGTCATTTAACCCCCGTTTGCCTCAATCCACTGGAGAAGGCAAACCACTTTATTATTTTTGCCAAGAAAACTCCATGGATAGTACGGTGTGCTATGGTCCACAGGGTCACAAAGAGTCAGGCATGACTAAGCAAGCACAATTCGAGGGGAAGAACTTAACACAGTGCTTAGGAGTGAGGTATAAACCCTGCAAATGTTATTTTTCCTTTTTTTTTCCTTTTTTTTTAAATCTTAAAATCTTAAGTAACATATAGAGGAAACTATGTAATGACCTGGATCAAGTGGACAATCTTTGCCACAGTCAAGTAACTTATTCGTATCCTTGAGTACATTGTCTTTCTCTTGGAGGAGAAAGCAAAGAACTGGAAGATACTACTCAACACTCCAAAGGAATCTATGTGTGTATGTGTGTGTGTAGGGGGGTGGGGAGGAATAATCACACTCTTATAAAACAAAAAACGGGGTATTATTAAGGACCATGACTAAGTGAAGGGGCAGGTCAATTATCCAAGAATCTCCACAGCTGTGAATCATAACACTTGAAAGAGTTGCAAAGCAGCCTTTACTTACAAAGATGTTCCTTGTGGCTTGGGAATGAAGTAAATTGGAGGCAAGAGGGAAGAGGAGAGAAGTGAGAGAATAGCAACTGCCTCTCATATCCTTGTATCATCATCATCCTCTCACATGAAAAGATCTATTCTACAGGTCTAAGTTAGACCTACGGCAGCCACTGGCAAGTGGCTCCCATATCACAACAATCAACATTATTTAATATAATATTTTCCCACTCCAAATAAAAAATAAAGCTTTTCTTTCAAAATCAAATTTGAGACTATCACATTAGCCTTCCTGAATCAGTATCACAGGAGAAGGTTCCCAGATGAATATTTTTATTTGATAGTATTATAGGACTTATCTATTTGCTTCTTATATAGATCATTATATAGATTCCTCTAAATTATATGGGACATTTATATATTTGAGGGAAAGATTGATTGTAAGGAGACAAAATAAATCCTAAAACTTTTTGAAAAGTAAATTTTATTTTGCCTTAATTATCTTTCCCACTGAATTTTTCTCCTTTCAGAGAAAATGAAGTGGGAAGATAGGTAGGAGGGAAAATGTTATTCAAAACTAAAGAGCAACAACAACAATGAATGCTATATGCATGTTTCTCTTATCACTGGGTGTCTTGCTTCTACAAAGGAGTAAGCACATGGAGCTCAGGCATTAGAATTTTGCAGCATTTCAGTTTCAACTGTTTTGTCATTGTTGTTTCCATTTACATCATAATCATTGCATATGTTATTTTCTTGGTTCTGTTAACTTTATATAAAATAAAATTAAACTTAAAATATTGGAAGTCAAACTTCTAGGAGCCAAGATGGTGGAATAAGTAGCAAATTGCTGTAATCCTCCCATATTCACCTGTGGCAAATCATAAATAAAATAGCACCCCCAAGACAGGTTCTGAAGTTGTAGAACCAGCAAGGAGACAGAATGAAACAGTCTTTTAATCCAGCAAACTTGGATAGGCAGGAGAGTGGCTCATTCAGAGAAAGGGGAGGAGGTGGTAAGGGTGATGCACTCCAAGACAGGAAGCTTCCCCATGAGCCAGTAGCAAGCCTCACCTAAGTGAACCAGCAAGGTAGTAGATTGGACAAATGCTAACATCAGGACCCACCACCTCCCTTGGCCAGGCCAGGAAAACTACAGATTCCAGCTCTGGGAATCATCTTGTGTTTTAGTGTACCCCCAACCAAACAGGCAATCCTCAGAAGCCATTCCATCACATGCTTCTGTGTAGCCCCCAGGAAACATTAAAAACAACCCCATCTGGTCTCACCACACAACAGACTCTACTAGGACTCCAGAGCAGCACCAGATAAGTCACCAGAACTCTATAGTCTCCAGCAACTCCAACCAACATCCCCAACTCCTACTCTGCCAACACCAGATACTTAGGGTCCCCATAGGCCTTGGGGCACCAGGTAAATAACCAGGGTTTGTAGCTACTGGCAGAAAAAATCTGAGATAGTAAATACTCCTCCCACTCCAAGAACAGAATTAAAAGAAGAAAGGAGAAACACACACACACACACACACACATACACACACACACACACAATCTAATGACAGAAAGTTATGATGACAGGGAAGACCAAGACACAAAACTCAGAAAAGAACAGTGTCAAAACACCTATGAGAAAAACCACAAAGAAAAATGTGAAGCTAACTCAAGCTCAGAAAGAATTCATGGAAGAACTCAAAAAGGAAATTTGAATTCACATAAGAAAGGTAGAAGAAAAATTGGGAAAAGAAAGTGATGCAAGAGAATTATGAAAAAAGTTAATAGCAAAGAAAAATGCTTAAAAAGTAGAATTGGACAAATGGAACAAGGGATACAAAAATCTGCTGAAGAAAACAATTTCTTAAAGAGTACAATTGGCCAAATAGAAAAGAAAGCCCAAAAGCTAATTGAGGAAAACAATATCTTTACAGGTAGAATGGGACAAGTGGAAGCTAATGACTCTATGAGATATTAAGAATCAAACAAATTTTAAAAAATGAAAAAGTGGAAGAAAATGTAAACTACCTCATAGAAAAAACAACTGATCTGGAAAATAGATCCAAAAGAAACAATATCAGAATCACTGGACTATATGAAAGCCATAATCAAAAAAAAGGACCTGATCAGCATCTTTCAAGAAATTATCGTGAAAAGCTGCTCTGATATCCTGGAAGAAGAGAGCAAAATAGGCATTGAAAAAATTCACTGAACACCTCAGGAAAGAGATTCCAAAACAAAAACTCCAAGGAATATTATAGCCACATTTCAGAAGTATCAGGTCAAGGGGGAAAAAAAATTACAAGTGACTAGAAAGAAACAGTTCAAATAATGGGGAATCACAATCAGGATTACACAGGATTTGTCATCTATAATTTTAAAGAACCAAATGTTACGGAACATGATATTCCAGAAGACAAAGGAGCTAGGACTATGACCAAAAATCATTTTCCCACTGAAGTTAAACATAATATTTCAAGGAGAAATGTGGTCATTCAAAGAAGTAGAATTTCAAGCTTTCTTTAGGCAAAGACCAGAATTAAATAAAAAAAAATCTGACCTCAAATATAAAGACCAAATCTATTTATAAATAGGTAAAAAGAAAAAAAGAAATCATAAGGGAGTCAATAGAAATAAACCACTTAATCCCTATATGAGTTAAATGATAACTGTAATTCTTAAAAATTGTATCAACTAATAGTACAACTATAACGATTATACATAGACAGAGGTACAGGCATAAGGTGAATTTGAGAGAATGGCATAAAAATATTAAAGGAGAAGAAAGAAGAATACACTGGGTGTGGAAGGAAAAGAAAGGCAAAATGGTGTAAATTATTTCACATGAAGAGGCACAAAATATTTATTACAGTGGAGAACAAGATGGAAGGGTAAGTAATGAACCTCATTTGAATTTTACTTTCATCAATATTGTCTCAAAGAGAAAATAATATACACAATAAGTTGAAAATAGAGGTCTATCTTACCCAGGGAAGTAGGGTGAGAGGAAATTAAGTAAAGGGAGGAAAAGGGAACTGATAGAAGGGAGGGTAGATCAGAGGAGATAGCAGACACACACAACACATTGGTGAGAAAAAGGTGAAAGGAGGAAGAAGGAAGACTAGGATGTAGGGAAATACATAGGTAATAATTCACAGTAAACTGTGAATATGAATGGAGTGAACTCTCATAAAATAAAAGTGGATAGTAGAGTGGATCAAAAACCAGTATCTTACAATATGTTTGTTGTTTACAAGACTTGAAGCAGAGAGACAAATACAGAATAAAAGTAAGGGGTTAAAGCAGAATTTATTATGCTTCAGTTGAAGTCAAAAAGCAGTATAACAATCCTAATCTCAAAGTAAAAGCAAAAATAGAGCTAATTAGATGAGATAAGGAAGGAAACTTTCTTACTAAAAGGTACCATAATCAATGAAGCAATATCAATACTAAACACATATATACCAAGTGGCATAGCAATCAAATTTTTAAAGTGCTTAAGGGAGTTGAAGAAAAAAATAGACAGCAAAAGTATACCAATAAAGGGCCTCAACTGGCCCTTCTCAGAACTCAATAAATCCAGCCAAAAAGTAAAGGAAAAAACTAAGGAATTGAATAGGATGTTAGAAAAATTAGATATGACAGATCTTTAGGAAAAAAACTGAATGGGAACAGAGAGTAATGCACTTTTTTCTCAGCAACATATGACACCTACAGAAAATTAGACCACATTAATAGAGTATAAAAACCTTAAAATTAAATGTAAATATAATAAAAAGGTAAAAATATTAGTTGTATATTTTGGATCATAATGAAATAAAAATTTAATTTAATAAAGGGCAATGGAAAGATAGATTAAAAATTAATTGAAAATGAAATAATCTAATCCTAAAGAATAAATACATCAAAGAACAAATAATAGACACAATCAATAATTTCATGAAAGAGAATGACAACAATGAAATTACATATCAAAATTTATAGAATGTAGTCAAAGCTGTATTTAAGGAAAATTTTATTTCTCAAAATTCTTACATCAACAAAATGGAAAAAAAAGAATAAATCAATGAATTGGGCATTCAAATTTTAAAAATTGGGAAAAAAATTTTTAAATGCCCAATTGAGTACCAAATTGAGAAACCTAAAAATTAAAGATTAAAAAGATTGAAAGTTTAAAAAAACCTATTGAGCTATATTGTGGTCAGCACAACAAATGGCCTAGTGGAGGAAGAAAATAAGGAGACGGGGCTGCTGATAAATAATTCAACAGAGCCATTTATTGAAAGAAATCATGTTGCTTATATATCTTAAAACAATATGTTACTATGAAAAACATTCTGTAACCAACCCCGATTTCTGTTTTCTATGATTCAATTCTCTGAAGCATGTTGTTAGTTTCTAGGAACTCAATCTTATTTAAAGTTCACAATGCCCCAGTAACTGTTCCAAAGCCTTATGTTTTCTCATGATTTCAAGCTTAAATTCACTCTTGATTAATCTTAGGAGTAGAGGAATATCCCAGTTACTGAAGTTTCTAGCTTCCTGGGAGTTCTTTATAGAGTTAATATTAAAAAAAAATATCCAGGAATTGGTTTTATTAAAAACTAATAAGATAGACAAGTCATTTAAAAAAGAAAAAAAGAAAGCCAAATATCCAGTATTAAAATTAGAAGGGTAAAATTACTACCAATGAAGAAGGAATTAAAGCAATCAGAAAATATTTTGTCCAAGTATATGTCAATAAATCTGATGATCTCAATTAAATTTATGAATATTTATGAAAATACAAATTACCTAGGCTGATAGATCACGAAATGGAAACCCTAAATAATCCCATCTTTAAAAAAGAAATTGAACAAGCCATTAATGAAGTCCCTAGGAAAAAATCTCCTAGGCCAGATGAGTTCATGAGTGAATTCTACCAAACATTTAAAGAATGATTAATTCCAATATTATATAAGCTACTTGGAAAAATAGGCAAAGGAGTTCTACCAAATCCCTTTTATGACACAAACATGGTGCTGATACCTGAACCAGGCAGAGGTAAAACAGAGAAAGAAAATTAAAGACCAATTTCCCTAATGAATATTGACGAAAAAAATTGAAAAAAAAATTTAGCAAGGTAATTATAGCAATTTATTACAAGAATTATCAACTATGGCCAGGTGGGATTTATACCAAGAATGCAGGGTTGGTTCAACATTAGGAAAACTATCAATATAGTGACCATATCAATAACAAAGCCAACAGAAACCATAGGATTATTTTAATAAATGCAGAAAAAGCTTTTGAAAAAATATAGCTCCCACTACTTTAAAAGCACTAGTGAGCATAGTAATCAAAGGAAGAGTTCATTAAAATGACAAGTAGTATCTACCTAAAACTATCAGCAAGCATGATTTATAATGGGGATAAGCTAGGTAGAAGCCTTCCCAATAAGATCAGGTGTGAAATAAGAATGCTTATTATTACCATTATTCAGTTTAATTCTAGAAATGTTAGATATAAGAATAAGAGAAGAAAAAAATTGAAGGAATAAAATAGGCAAGGAGAACTTAAAACTAAAATGTTAGAATACTGTGTTGTACTCTCAATATAGGTATAAGGTTAATTTAAGTTCAGAATTCACTTTCAATAGACACAGACTTAAAGAGGTTGAATACAAGTTTATTACTGCTCAGAACCTTGATTCAGACAAGATGTAAAGGAAGAGGAAACATAACATAAAAGTAATACACAATCAATGAACACAGTGATCATAATAATAATAAAAATATAAGAAATAAACAAACATACAACATACATCATCACTACTTTGAGAAACTACTAATACTTAAGGTTTTTGGCTAGAAGAATCTCTACTCACAGCCATTTAGGATCTCAAAGTGGGAGGGTCCCAAGCAAGATGTCCATTTCCTCATTTGCCATTTATTAAACTATTCTTTTGTATGGTTGTAAATAATTTGCAAATTTTCTTTTTAAGAATATTTTCATCTTAAATATTATTATTAGTTGTCTCTTTATGTTGGAAATTAGACTTTTCTCATAGTCATTGGATGCAGATTTTTCTGTCAACCACTTTTGCTCTTCTAGCTGTGTTAATTTAGTTCATGCAAAAGCTTCTTATTTCCATGTAATCAAAGTTAGTGTGCTATGTTTCTTAATTGCCTCTATCTTTTGTTTGATTAGTAATTCACTCTATCTACAGCTGTGAAAAATATATGATGTAATCTTTAACATATGCATTTCGAACTTAATATGGAAGACAGTTAAAAGAATATGATTAATATTGTTATAATGTATAATACGATTAGATCAATTTTCCACCAGTCTGATTTCTGAATTTCCCAGCAGTTCTTATCAAATAGGGAATTGTTAGACAATTTATTTTTTAAGATTTATTGAACCCTGGGTTATTAAATTCAAATATCTCTGATTCTTTCTTATTGGTTTATTCCATTGATTAAATGAAATCCTTCCAAAGCATAGGTATAAAATTATAGTACAGAGACATGTTATTAAGAAAATTTGGATAATTTGTTTTAAATATCATTTATTTATTCTGAATAATGAGGTTTCCTGGATGGAACATTTTATATATATTAAATAGATTTTTAATGGATCTTTTTTTAATAGATTTAAAAGTATCTTCTGTCATATGTACCTTGGCCCTATTCTCTCAAATCCAGAACTGCTACATCTGCCCTAAGGGATTTAGGGAATCCTGAGGGAATTATGAGTTCTTTTTTAATGCCACTGGCTTGAACCCTAGCATCTGTGTCATCCCTGTCCCCATTTTAATGGACCAGTGATTATGCTTATAGATTATTTAGATCTTTAGCTCCAGTGTCCTGAAAAATGCAAAATATTGTATCAACCTACTAGTATTTGGGGGAAAACAGAATAAATATATAAAGCATAAAAGTGCTAAAAAATCTGCAAAGAACTATTCAAATTTAAGATATATGTTTCTTTCTTTTTACTATTTTAATTTTTTTTTTTTTTTTTTTTTTGAGGAGTGAGGTCTGGACCCATGGTTTAATCTATTTAGGACCTCTGAGTGTGGAAACTTCTTTCACTGATGCAGCTCTGTAATTTAGGCTCAGAAAGTTATTTGGAGGCACCAAAAGTATAGATTATTTGAACCTGGTAACATAACTAGTTTATCAATCCAAGTCTTCTTGCATCTTTATATTCAGTCCTCCTTCTCTACTACCCTTCCATTTACTATCTTTTCCAAAAAACAGAACAAGGAATAGGATATGTTAAAAGGATAAGAAAAAAATGTTCATATTTAATGGAAAAGTAACATAGAAGACAAAGTAGCTTGGTTTAATGGAAAGAAGATTGGATTTTTACAAGAACACTCACTATATGTCACTTATTGTTAATCTCCATGCTATAGCACCTGCATCCCAGTTTCCACCTCTGATCTGAAACTCAAACTCCCACCTTAGGACCTTTGGCTTCCAATTGGTGAATATTAATCTTATATTGACAAGACTCAGATTTCTACCCCACTTTGGGATAATCACCATGCTAGGCAATCTTCTTCATATCTTCATTACTTTCCATTTATAAATTGGAGAATCAGTTCAATATTACCATTCTTGGAAATGACATATCAAATGATTTCCTATGATTTCAATTGCCATTCCCTTGGATTTTCCTCCAAAATGAGTCCTTGTATTTCTTATAATCTCTTACTAGAATGTGAAGTTCCTTGAAGAGCAAAAACTTAATTGCTTATATTTGTATTCCTAAGACTCAGCACAGTGTCTGGCACATTGTAAGTGCTTAATAAATCTTTTCTAATTCATTTCTTAGAGACATCAGTTTGAATATTATATCTAACACCTATTAATTATATGACCTTTAGTATATAACTTATCTTTTATGAGCCTCAGTTTTATCATCTTTAAAATAATGACCTACTTTAATGACAATCACACAGGTGGATGGTAAGTGGAAGTAGTTAGCAATATGTTTGCTGTTATTGTTTAGTCATGTCTTACTCTTTGTGATCCCATGGGCCATAGCACACTAGGCCCTATTCCTTAGTATTTTTTGAAGTCTTTTCCAGTTTGTATTCTTTGTTTCCATGATATTCTCTATTCAGCGCATCCTCTGCTAGTCCCTTTTCCTTTTACATTCAATCTTTCCCAACATTGGGGTGTTTCCCAATGATACCCATCTTCTTATTATGTGGCCAATATATTTAAGCTTCAGTATTTGACCTGCCAGTGAATAGTCTGAGTTAATTTCTGTAAGTATTGACTGATTTGACTTCCTTGCTGTTCAAGGGACTCTCAAAAGTCCTTCTCCAGTACCATAATTAGAAAGCATCAATTCTGCAATTCTCAGTTTTTCTTATAGGCCAACTCTCACTGACATACATTGCTATTGGAAAAACCATCACTTTGACTATATGGATCTTTGTTAGCAAGATGCTTTTTAGTTTGCTGTTCAAATTTGTCATAGTTTTCCTTCCAAGGAGCAAACATCTTTTAATTTTATGTTTCAGTTGTCATTGGCAGTGATGTTTGAACCCAAGAATGTGAAATCTGACACTACTTTCATTTCTTCTTCTATTTGGCAGGAAGTAATAGGATCAGTTGCCAAGATTACAGTTTCTTTGACATCAAGCTTCAAGGTAGCTTTTAGACTCTCCTTTTTTACCCTAATCAAATGGCTTCTTTCACTTTCTCCTATCAGAGTGGCATCATCTGCATACCTGAGATTTTGTTACTATTTTTCCCAGAAACCTTAATACCAATTTTTCATTATCCAGTGTGGCAAGGGCCATATCCAGTCTTCCTGATCTATATCATGCCACTGGACCCAAATAGTTGCAGAGGAGAAAGTGAGGTTGATGACTCTGCACAGTCCTCCATTGCTTAAATCTAATTCACTTGTGTATTATGGCATCACCTTACTCATTACATAGTCCTCTTTGAGAAATAAGGACAAATAAGAACAACAATATCAACATCCAATCTAGCATGTCACATATGAGGTATTCTGCCTATAAATTAAATTAGGTGGCAATATACAGCCTTATCATACTCCTTTTTCAACATAAAATCAATCAATTGGGTGGTGGAGCCAAGATGGTGGATAATAGACAGGACATTGCCTGAGTTCTCCACTCAGTTTCCCTCAGAATCGATGGATTTTTTGGTTTCAGAATCCACAAACATTTGGAGTATAATAATTTTCCTGCTTAAGATATCTTAGGATGATTTCAGGAAAGGTCTATCTCAAATTGGCTGGAACGAAGATAGCCCAGCCCAACACAGGTAAGCCCAGCCTGGGGAATTTAATGGGAGTTCTTAATCAAAATACAGCAGTGTTGGCTACTCTGTTTTGGTTCAGATGGCTAGTAGATCAACAGACCAGCTGTGAGACATCCAACACAACTACAGAAGGCAAATTGTGAGCCCCTGGATTCCAGTATAACAGGTAGGATTTGCACACTCAGCACAGACGGGAAGCCTGCAGCACCATGGGCCCTAGAGCAATCAATGAGAAACCCCTATCATCCAGCAGAGGAAGCTCAGGACAATCTCTTCTGTGCCCTAAGAACAGACCTCAACCTTTAAAAATGAGCAAAAAAGCAAAAAGAGTTTTGACCATAGAGTACTTTAGACAGGAAAGATCAAAACACAAATCCAGAAGAGATCATCAAAAGCAAAATGTCTTCAGATGAAGCCTCAAAATGGGGTGTGAACTGGACGCCAGTTCAAAAGGAGAGCCTTTGAACTCTTGGAAGAGTTCAAAAAAGGATCTTAAAAGAGAGATAGAAGAAAAATGAGGAAAAGAAATGAGAGCTTTGGGGCAACTAGGTAGCACAGTGGATAGAGCATCAGCCCTAAAGTCAGGAGGACCTGAGTTCAAATCTGACCTTAGACATTTAACACTTCCTACCTGTGTGACCCTGGGTAAGTAACTTAACCCAATTGCCTCAGCAAAAAAAAAAAAAAGAAGAAGAAGAAGAAGAAGAAGAAGAAAAAGTCAGGAGGACCTGAGTTCAAATCTGACCTTAGACATTTAACACTTCCTACCTGTGTGACCCTGGGTAAGTAACTTAACCCAATTGCCTCAGCAAAAAAAAAAAAAAGAAGAAGGAGAAGAAGAAAAAGAAAAGAAAAAAAAAGAAATTAGAGTTTTGCATAAAAGTTATGAAAATTTTTGGAGGAAAACCAATACCTTGAAAAAAGGAAACACAGAAATTGACTGAAGAAAACAACTCCTGAAAAAAAAGAAATTGACAAGCCATTAAAAGACTCCCTAATTTAAAATCTCCAGGGCAGATGGATTTAGAAGTGAATTCTACCAGACATTTAAAGAATAATTAATTCCAATAGTATATAAACTATTTGGAAAAATAGGGGAAGAAGGAGTACTACAAAATGCCTTCTATTACATAGATATGGTGTTGATACCTAAAACAGGAAGGGCTAAAACAGAAAAAGAAAAGTATAGACCAATTTCTCTAATAAGTATTGATAAAAAAATAATCTTAATTAAATATTAGCAAAGAGATTACAGCAACTTATCAGCAAAACAATACACTATGACCAAGTGGGATTTATACTAAGATTGCAGGCTGGTTCAGTATCAGGAAAATTATCCACATAACTGACCATATCAGTAATCAAACTAAAAGAGAAACCATATGATTATCTCAAAAGATGCAGAAAAATCATTTGACAAAATACCTCGCCCACTCCTATTAAAAACATTAGAAAACATAAGAATAAATGAAGTTTTTCTTAAAATGATAAGTAACATCTATCTAAAACCCTCAGTAAACATTATATGTAAGGGGATTAAGCTAGAAACATTCTCAATATGATCAGCGGTGAAACAATGTTGTCCATCTTCACCACTATAATTGTACTAGAAATGTCAGTTTTAGCAATAAGAGAAGAAAAAAGAACTTGAAGGAATTAGAGTAGGTAATGAGAAAACAAAACTACCACTCTTGTAGATGATATGATAGTATATTTGGAAAATCCTAGAGAATCAACTAAAAACTACTAAAAAAAAATTAACTTTAACAAAGTTGCAGGATATAAAATAAGTTCACATAAATCATCAGCATTTCTATATGTTACCAAAAATAGCCCAGCATAAAGAGATAGAAAAAGAAATCCCATTTAAAATAACTGTAGATAATATAAAGTATGTGAGAGTCTAACTGCTGAGAGAAAGGCAGGAACTATATGAACAGAATTACAAAATGCTTTTCACGAAATAAATTTAGATCTAAACAATTGGAAAACTATCAAGTACTTATGGGTAGACCAAGTTAATTTAATAAAAATGGCAATTCTATCTAAATTAATTTGCTTATTTAGTGTCATACACATCAAAATGCCAGAAAATTATTTTATAGGGCTTGGAAAAAATCATAGCAAAATTCATCTGGAAGAACAAAAGGTCAAGAATTTCATTTGAAATTAATGAGTGGGAAATGCAAAGGAAGGTGTCTACTATAGTAGACTTAAAACTATATTATAAAGTGACAGTCATCAAAATCATTTGGCACTGACTAAGAAATAGAATAGTGGATCACTAGAATAGATTAGGTTCACAAGACACAATAGTCAATGATATAGTAATCTAGTGTTTGATAAACACAAAGACTCCAGTTTCTGAGAGAAGAACTTACTATTTGACAAAAATTGCTGGAAAAGCTAGTAAATAATGTGGCAAAAACTAGTCATTGATCAACATCTAACACCCTATGCCAAGATAAGTCTGGGTTCATGATTTAGACATAAAAGGTAATACTATAAGCAAATTAGAACAAGGGATAATCTATCTCTCAGGTCTGTGGAAAAGAAAGAAATTTATCGCCAAAGAAGAATTGGAGAAGATTACAAAATTCAAAATGGATAATTCTGATTACATCAACTCAAAAAGGTTTTGCACAAACAAAATCAATGCAAGCAAGATTAAAAAGGAAGCAAAAAATCAGAGACACAATTTTTACAGCCAGTGTTTATAATAAAGCCCTCATTTCTAAAATATATAGAGAACTGACTGAATTTATAAGAATACCATTCTCCATTGATAAATTGATTCTCCAAATGATAAATCATCACATGATTATGGGATGATCAACCATGGCAACTTGACTCTTTTCAACAATAAGATGATTCAAGGCAATTCCAATAGATTTCTGATGGAAAGATCTATCTGCATCCAGAAAGAGAACTATAAAGATTAAATGTGGATCAAAGCATAGGATTTTCACATTTTTGTTTGTTATTGTTTTTTCTCTTGTGTTTTTTTCTTTTGATTTTTTTTTTTTTTTTTTTGCTCAGCACGACAAATAGAGAAATATATTTTTAAAATTGCACATATTTAAACCTCTATGGTTTGCTTCCTGTCTTGGGGTGGAGGGAGGAGAAGGAGACAAATTTGGAACACAACATTTTGTGAAGGTGAACATTGAAAACTGTCTTTGAATGTATTTGGAAAAATAAATACCAGTAAAAAATAAAAAAAATATTTATTATCTAAAAAACCAAAAAGTTGTTTTATATTCTGTAACCTCCCTCCGAAGCTACTGATTGCCAGGGCCATACATAACAATCTTCCCAGATAGACATGGAGATGAGCTGATGTTAAAGTGCCAAACAGCTTTTCTTTATTAGTGTTCTCGGCAGGGGTTAGCAGGAAGCAAGAGCAAATGTATGTATGTCTCTGTATCTCTCTCTCTCTCTCTCTCTCTCTCTCTCCCTCTGCATCCCTGAATCTCTCTACATCTCTGCCTTTCTCTACTTCTCTCTGCATCTTTTTCCCCTATGGACTCAAAAGTTTGTTATTTATATTTACTCTCCTCTGGGATTACCTTGTGCCTAGCCCACTCAGCACTGCATGGGTGGATCCACAGAAGGGAGACACCTGGAGTTAGTGCTGCATCCTAAGAAAAGATTTAGCAAGAGAACACACCCCTCACCTTCTCAAGGAAACACCTATAAGACACAACCTCCTGCCTCAGAGGCCAAGCCCCTTTTTACCTCCTGGGTCCACCCTACCAGCTGTCATGGCATACATGGCAATTCTCAGAAGGAAAGTCTCTAACAATATTCATTTCTGATTGTTGCTAGCAATACCTAGGATAATCTAGGAACCTTTCACAAAAGGAATTTGACCTGGAGAGTTCAAGATCCTATAATAAACTAGATTGATCAGGGAAAGGAATGTATAAAGGACACTCTAACTTAAAGCATTATAAGATGTGGATGCAAAGTGATAACCATTTGGTTTTGGTTTGGTTTGAGTTTGGAATATAGCTAACAGGTTATTGTTTAAGCACTCTTTAAAATAGCCAGTTTAGGTGTTGATATAATTAAACAATAGTTTCACAAAAGAAGAATTTTGGAACCTCTCTTGAATCAATTATGTAATTGCTATAAATCTTATATACCTATAGTACTTCAATTCCCTTTTCTCAACAGCATTTTATTTTTCCAAATATATGTAAAGAGAGTTTTCAACATTCATTTTTATAAGATTTTGAATTCCATTTTTTTCTTTCCTCTCCTTATCTCCCCCTTCCCAAGACAGCAAGTAATGTGATATAGGTTATGCATATATGATCATTTTAAACATATTTCTATACTTATTATGTCATTAAAGAAAAATTGAACAAAAAGGAGAAAAAACAAAAGGAAAAAAGCAAACAAACAAACAAATAAAAGGTGAAAGTTAGTATTCTTGACCTACATTCAGTCTCCATACTTCACTCTCTCAATGCAGATGGTAGTTTCCATCCCAAATTTATTGGAATTGTCTTATATCACCACATGGATGAGAAGAGCTAAGTCTATCATAGTTAATCATCACATAACCTTGTCGTTATTGTTTATAGTGTTTTCACTTCACTCAGCATCAGTTCTTGCAAGTTTTTTTAGGCTTTTCTGAAATCAGCCTGTTCATCATTTCTTATAGTACAATAATATTCCATCACATTCATATATCACAACGTATTCACTTATTTCTCAATTGATGGGTATCCACTCATTTTCCAATTTCTTGCCACTACTAAAAGAAGTGCTACAAACATTTTTGTACATATGAATCCTATCCCCCATTTTATGATCTCTTTGGAATATATACCTAGTAGAGAAACTGTTGGATCAAAGGGTTATATATATATATATATATATATATATATATATATATATATATATATATATATATATAACCCTTTGGGTATAGTTCCAAATTGCTCTCCAGAATGGTTGGATCATTTCACAACTCCACCAACAATGCATCCCATCCCACATCCCCTCCAATAGTCATCATTAGCTTTTTCTGTCATCTTAGCCAATCTTAGAGGTGTGAAGTGGTACCCCAGAGTTGTCTTAATTTGCATGTCTCTAATCAATAGTTGTTTAGAGCATTTTTTCATATGACTAGAAATGGATTTAATTTCTTCATCTTAAAATTGTCTATTCATATTTTTGACCATATTTATCAATTGGAAAATGACGTGTAGTCTTAAAATTTTGAAATAGTTCTCTATTTATTTTAGAAATGAGGGATATCAGAAACACTGTCAGTAAAAATTGTTTCCCAGCTTTCTGCTCCCCTTTTAATCTTGTCTGTACTGGTTTTGTTTGTGTAAACCCTTTTTAATTTAATGTAATCAAAATTATCCCTTTTTTATTTTATAATGTTCTCTAGTTCTTGTTTGGTCATAAATTCCTACCTTCTCTAGAACTTCAGTTCTCAAAGAAATTCTATACCTGATTTTCCAATTTGTTCTTTTTAAAATTCAATTTTATTTTATTTTCAGTTTGAATTCTCTCCCTCTTTTTTCTCCTTCTCCTATACATTGAGAAGGCAATAAAAGCAAAACCCATTGCAAAAATGTATAGTGATTCAAAATAAATTCCCATATTAGTCATTTTCAAAAACTTTTTAAAAGAAAGTGAGCTTCAATCTGCACTCTGAATTCTTCATGTAAATTGTTCTGGTTCTGAGTACTTCTCTTTGCATCACTTCACACAAGTTTTCCAGGTTTTTGTGAAATCATATCTTTCTTTCTTTTCTTTCCTTTTTTTTCTGAAGCAATTGGAGTTAAGTGACTTGCCCACCGTCACACAGTTAGAGAGTGTTGTGTGTGAGATCATATTTGAACTCAGGTCCTTCTGACTTCAGGGCTGGTGCTCTATCCACTGCACCACCTACCTACCCCTTCAAAATAATATCTTTCATAATTTCTTAAAGCACAATAGTATTCCATCACATTCATACACCATAACTTGACACATTACAAATGATTTAGGATTTTTTCAATGTATTGCTCAGTTATGTCGACTTTTCTCTCTCTAAAAAAGTGATATTTAGCATATGGGATAGCTTTCTCTGAAGAAGTAAAGATGAATGAATTATGGTGTTGTGAGAAAAAGAAAATGCCAAGAAAAAACTTATTAAAAATTGGATACTTGTGAGTCTGCATTCCAGGAGATACACAGGACTATAAGAATATAATTACAAGGTACTCTTTATACAAATAAAGACAGGTAAAAATAATTAGAAAAATATTCATTGCTCATGAGTAGACTAAACCAAAACAATAAAAATGACAAATACTGAATAATTTGTTTATTACTAAATAACTTGTTTATTCGGTGTCATGCCAATCAAGTTATCAAAGGATTATGTTGGACAGCTTAAAAAATACAAAAGAATTTATCTGTAAGATTAAAAGCAAAAATATCAAAGGAACCAATTGGTAAGGGGGGAGGAGAGGAGCAGGAATGGAAATCTTAAACGAAACTACCAAGCCATAATCATTGAAACAATTTGGTTTTGAGTAAGAATAGAGAGGTTGATTACAGGACCAGATTAGATGCATAATGTATAGATGCACATGAGTAAATGGCCTAAAGATCTTGGTAATTATAGCAAGCACTCACTATTCAGCTAAATCTGTTGGGAAAACTGGAACACAATTAGGCAGAAACTGAGTACAGACAAATATTTCATACCATATACTAAGACAAGTTGAACTAGGTATATGATATAGATATTAAAAAGTGACATCACAAGCAAATTAGAGGAGCAAATAAAAAATATGGGTTTTTTTTGGGGGGGGGAATGATATATTTTCCATTTTTTATGAATAGCAAAAGACTCCATAACCAAACAAGAAATACAAAGATTGACAGGGGGTAAAATAAATGATTTTGATTCTGTAAAATTTTAAAGGGTTTTGCATAAACAAAACCAAAGTAGTTAAAATTAGAAGAGGACCAGAAAATTGGAGGGAATAATCTCTATTGTAAATTTCTCTTATGAAGATGTCATTTTTAAGAGATATAAGAAACTGAGTCAAATTTTAAAGAGCTATTTCTCAATTGAAAAATACTCAAAGCATATGTTTGGGTAGATTTTAGAGGAAGAAATTAAAGCTATATGAAAACATAATATCTCTACTTTAACATGTTTTAACATGTATGAGACTGTCTGCCATATAAGGGAGGCGTGGAGGGAAGGAAAGGAAAAGTTAGAACAGAAGTGTTTGCAAGGGTGAATGTTGAAAAATTACCTATGCATATGTCTGTCAATAAAAGGCTATAATTTAAAAAAAAAAACATATCTTACCAATTAGAGAAATACAAACTAAAACAAGTCTTGAGATACCACCTTATTCCCACCAGATAAGAAAAATTGACTTTTTTTTAATAAAAGAAAATGATAAATGCTGGAGAGGCTATAGGGAAACGAATATTTTAATGAACGATTGGTAGAGCTGTGAATTAATCTAGCCATTTGGAAAGCAGTTTGCAATAGTACTTCAAACCCTTTGATCCCACAATACCATTACTTGGTCTCAACCCCAAGAAATCAAAGAAACAAATCAAACATACAAAAATATATTTATAGTAATTTTATTCACAGTGGCAAAAAATGAAATGTCCATCAATTAGAGGATGACTGAACAAGTTATGGTGTTATGAAGGTAGTTGAATACTATGGTATTATAAAAATTTATAAGATGATAGTTTAAGATAAACTTTAGAAAACTTGTATGAACTGGTTCCAAGTAAAGAAAGCAAAACCAAAAGAACAATTTATAGAATAAAAATAAAATTATAGAAATAATTAATTAGAACTGGACAAATTGACCTACCCCAGTTCCAACAGACCCTTAAAGAAATGTGCCATGTCCAAAGAGACCTGATTGACTTGTCTTGAATTGAAGATTGAAGAATATTTTTTTCTTTTTTTCCTCTATTTTTGGGGACATGGGTAATGTAGGAACTTATTTTGTTTGGATATACATATTAGTAATAGCTTTGGTTTTCTTGCTTCTCATTGGGTGAGGGCAAAAGAAGATGTAAGGAAGAGAATTCCAAACTGAAAACAAAGTAAGATTGATGTAAAAGAAGACAAAGAACACTTCCAATTATTTCTGAAAAAAAATACCATAGGTAAATAAAAATGGAAAAATTCTAACATGTGAATTAAGAAAAAAAATGTGTATTCATTAAGAAATTATACAAGGATAGAGTTTTTGTTCAAATAGGAGATAATACAAGTGGTCTTAATGTTATTAAGTGTTATTGATAGAGTTTAAAAAGTCAGTGCCTTTGTTAATGAAGTTGTTTTGTTGAATTTTCATGTTAAAAGAAGAAAGAAAAAGGAGTAGGGAAAAAAGGAACCTACTAGGAAAGAAAGAGGATGGCAAGTCAGGGAAAAACTTACCTCAAGTAATAGAGAGAGTGTGTAAAGAAGATTATACAAACAAAGAGGAGGTTTAGGGAAAGAAGGCAACACTTGAATTTCACTTTCATCTGAATTGGTCAAAGAAAACTAGACTATACATACAAAAGTTTGGTAGGGAAATATATACAATTCAACAGGGACATAAAAGAGATTTGCAGAGAGAATAAAAGAGAAGATAGATTTAAGAAGAGATTTGTCATAAGTAAAAAACAAATTCTAATCTCTAAGAAAGGAGTAAGAAGAGAGGTTTTTAAATGAAAGACAGGAAAGGTAAAAATCTGTGATTAGTGTCATAGCAAAGGAAACAGGATAAGGTAAAAAGGAAAAGTATATTGATTATGCAAAGAGTACTGGTGCTTAGTACAATACTTTCTCTCCACATCTTCTTTGTAAAGAGAGGCAGGAAATAAATATTACAAAAGAAAGAGAAAATACAAAAAAAAAAAAAAAAAAGAATTAAATGCATCATTAACTACCATAAACTCTGTGTGTGAATGGTATTGATTCACCTATAAAATCAAAGAGGAGAAGGTGTTGCAGTTCATGTAGCAGTGAGATGAAGGTACAGAAATTTCTCTTATCAAATTTCTCTAAAATATTTGATGCAGAATTATATACAAAATATAAGTCATCTTTAACTGTATTGATATACTAGGATACTTAGGATCCAAAAGAAGACTAAATAAGAGTCCAAAATTCCATCAATTGATACTCATTAAGCTTTAGTTCACTATGGATCCCTCCATCTCCCATGCTATCAGTTGTGAAGTTGCTTTAGAATACCTAAAGATGTGACATAAAATTATAATAAAACCCACTTTAACACTCAAGATCCTCATAACTCTTTCTTTCCAGTGCCATGGAGATCTCTATTCCAGTCTGTGAAAATTTCTTATGGTTATGACAGACACTAATGTTACATTAGGTCTTCAGAAACAAAAGCCTACCAGGGGACATAAGTCCAAATCATTGGTATGATAAATCTCTGAACTGATCGTGCTAAAGTAGATAACCCAGTGATAACAGCAGAACTGGTGCTGTGGAAACACTGTAACAACAACACTGCAAAAATCCAAATAATCAATAATGGAACAAAGAATTAAGGAACAGAAGGAAATATGGCCTCCAGATCCAGTAAATGAGTTGAGGTATCTACAAATAAATATTGAAAAAAACAAAAGAAAATTATCAAATTTCTAGTGGGACAGAGAATCATGTGGAATTGATGACATATGATGTCATTCCTGAGTTGTTTAAAAAAGAAATTAAAATTATAAAAGCAGAACTTATTTTCTTGCATAGCAAAACTAATAAATAGAATAGATAAACTGGAGTCTGGAATTGTAAGCATAACCAAAGAAACAAACAAACAAACAAAAAGAATACAGAGTACATAGAAGTAAAGAAAAGAAGGAAAAAACAATAACATTAAAAGAAAAATATGCTCACTGTACAAGTAAAATATACTGATCTTGAAAGAAGGATGTGCAGAGCCACCCGCATGAAAGGACAAAAAAGAATCCTTAAAATCCTTAACATTTGGCACAGGAAATAAGAGAACTACCTAGAACTTTAGGATCCAAGAAATGAAATTCAAAAACAATGAGTTTTATAAGTAATCAGGGGAAAGATCTCCAAATATAAAAGGAACAAAACAAATAATACAAGACCAATCTGCACTACTAGAAAAGAGTGGAGGGATTGGACTATTATATTCTGAAGAGCAAAGACATTCAGGATGCTGCCCAGGATGACTTACCTTGAAATTCTGAGGCTAACTATATATGAAAAAGAGAGAAAGAGAGAGAGAGAGAGAGAGAGAGAGAGAGAGAGAGAGAGAGAGATTCAATAAGAAAGAGGAATTTAAAACAATTTTTATAAAGATAACTAGAACTGAAGAGATTATTTGCTTATCTGAAGTTGAAGAAGGTAGTTAAATGGATTGGAAAGAAAAACTAACAATATGTTGTTTACAAGAAACATAAATGAATTAAAGGACTGACACAAAATCTTTTGTTCTTTAGGTTAATTTTTTAAAATTAAATATAGCCATCATGAGCTAATGCAAGACATCAAAAATTGTTTTGACAAAAAGAGATGCCTAGAGAAACTATATTATTAAGTCAAGACAATAAATTGGTATAAATATTTGACATATATGTGCCAAAAGTGCATCTAAACAAAGGAAAATATAAATTAATTACATAGAGAAATATACAGTAATAGTATATTAGTAATAGTAATCATAATGGGCAACAAAGCCAACAGAAAAATGACCAAGAAAGGAGCTAAGGATATGAACAGAATTTTAGAGAAATTATAAATGATCGATCATTAATGATTGTTTTATGTAAGACAAGGGAGCACATATGTTATACTCAGGTATATGGCCTCTTTATGAAAATTAATCATGTATTAAAAATTAATCAATCATTAAAAAAAAAACCTCACAAATAGATGTAAAAGAGAAAAAATAATACCACATCTTTTATTGACCACAATGCAATAAAATTATGTAAAACAAAAGACTTTTAAATGAATTAAGATTTAATCAGAAATTAAGTAACTTAATCCTAAGGAACTGTTACATCGAAGAATATATCATAGCAAAAAAAAAAAAAAATAGAAACTTGCATGAAATGAGAAAACAAATGAAAATTTAGTTATAGGATATAACTAAAGAAGTCTTTAAGGTAAAACAAATATCTGAACAATTTCATCAACAATAACAACAATTAAAAAAATGAAATGAATGGTTCATACAACTTAAAAAACACAATGAATTTTAAATTTTAATTACGCACCAAAATGGAAAATTTAAAAATAAATATAAAAAAATCAAAAGTAAAAAATTTAAATTAACAAATTTTAAAAGACCCTAAAATGGATAAATCATTAGCTAATAATTTAAGGATCAAACAAAATTACCAATAGAAAAAATAGAAAGGGAAAATTCACTAGAGATGGAAAAGAAATGAAGAAAAGTACATAAAATAATTTTCACCAATTATATGTTTTGGAAAACATAAAATTCATTAAAATGATTTGGCTAAGTTAATTTTTTTCTAAAAGAGGAAAATGAGATTTTAGGCAATGAAAAAAAATTCACATAAATGAAGAAACAAAGGAAATTATTAGTAATTCTTTTGTCCAATTATATGACAGAAACTTAACTAAAAATTTATTTGAAATAATCTTTTAAATGAACAGATTATTAATAAATTAACAAAAACTGGTCAGTTTTAATTACCCAGTTTTAGAAAAAGAAATGGAAAAAGCCATAAATTCAATCCATTAAATTCATGGGATCAGATAAATATAAAATAAACTGTATGAAACTTTGAAAGAATAAATAACTTCAATATTACATAAATTGTTCACAAAATAGAAAAATCTAATGAACATTGATACAATATTTTTAAAGAAAATATTAACAAAGAGCCTTCAGCAGCATATCAGAAAGATTGTGCACTATAGCCAGATTGGCTTTATACCAGGAATAGGGTTGGTTAATTATTAGAAAAACTATAAACTTAATAGTTTATGAAAATAATGATAAATGTGTATAAATACCTATAATATTAAGCATTGGGGACATTAAAAAGTGACAAAAGACAGTCTTTGCCCTCTCCTTAATGGGAGAGATAAAATGCAAACATACATAAATAAATACAGAAGAAATAGGAAATAATCAAGGAAGGGAAGGCACTAGAATTGTTTTGGAAAATACTTCCAATAATGTAAATTTGGTTGGGATGTAAAGAAAGTTAGTGACATCAGTAGTTGTAATTGAGGAGGGAAAGCATTCCACTCAAGTGACACAATCAAAGAAAGATTCCAGAGTAAAGAGATGGAATGTTTTGTTCATGGAACATTTAGAAGACCAGTGTCACTAAATCAAAAAATATATGGTGGGGAGTAAAGTCTAGAAAGACTGAAAATGGGGTTTGGGAAGGGAAGGAAAAAGGAAGAGAGTAAATATGAAGGACTTTGAATGTCAAATTATTTTATATTTGATGCTATTACCACTGGAGTTTTGAGTAGGGAAATGGCAAGGTCAGATTTGCAGTTAGGAAAATTACTTTAGTAGATGAATGGAGGATCAGTTGGAGTAGGAAGAAAAGAAGCAGGCAGACACATCAGCAGACTTGCAATATCCCAGGTCTGAGGTGATGAGAGGCTGCATTAAAATGGTAGCAATGTTAGAACAAAGATGAGAGTATTTATGAGAGATGTTGTAGAGGTAAAAATGATAGACCTTGACAATAGATTGCATATGAAGGGGAGGGGTGAGGGCAACAGATAGTGAGGAACTAAGGATAACTTAAGGGACTTTGAGGATGGAGCTACCCTCTAAAGTATTAAGAAATAAGAGACAACAAGGAAGGGATCAGGGGGAAAGATAATGACAACACTGAGAAGATAACAGTAGTATATGTAGAAAAGGCTTTTAATAAAATACAGTATCCACTTGTTTCTAATAAAGACTAGAAAATATTGGAATAAATACATATTCTCATAACAGGGTAAGCAATATTTATCTAAAATACAGATCCATAATGAAAATAAATTATCCAATAATATCAAGGGTAAAACAACTGTCTATTTTCAGTATTACAATGTAACATACTAGTTTTATCAACAAGACAAGAAAAATGTATCAAGAGAATAAGCATAGGTTAAAAGCAAACAAATGCTTCATTTTTTACACATACATGATGGCTTACCTAAAAACCTGAAAGTTCATTAAAAAGTAATTGAAATACTCAGCAACATTAGAAGATAAGAAATAAATCCATATAAGATATTAACATTTCTTATATTACCAGCAAAACCAAAGAGAAAAAATATAAAAAGAAATTCTATTCAAAATAGCTACAGAATGAGTAAAGTTCTTGACAATCTATTTACAAAAATATACTCAGAAATTATATAAATATATTAGTTACATTAATACAACCACAAAATACCTGCTATAAAAACAAAAAAATGCCTAAAGAATTTAATATTAATTGCTCATATATAGACTTAGACAATAAAATAAAAGAAACAATGCTCTCTAAATTAATGCATTTATTCAGTGTCATTACTAATCAAACTACCAAAGTATTAAATTTGTAGACTTGAAAAATATAGTGAAAATCATATGAAAGAATAAAATGTCAAGAATTTCAAAGGAAAAAATGAAGAATTAAATTGATTTCTAAGTATACTACAATTTACTAATGATCAAAATGACTAGGTACTAGTTAAAAAATCAATCAAAGACACAAATTAATTACAAACACAAAGGAGACTAGTAATTCAGTATGTTCAATAAATCCAAAGACCTACTAGGATAAAAATTCTGACAAACATTTCTGGGAAACCTAAAAAGCAGTCTGACAGAAATTAGGTTTGGATAACATCTTACCCCATATAACAAGATAAGCACCAAATCGATTTTTTGTTATTGTTATTCAGCTGTTTATTCGCGTCCAACTCTTCATGACTGACAATGTGGCATGTATTCTCCATGAGGTTTGCTTGGCAAACAGGATTAAGTGACTTACCCAAAGTCACAGAGTAAGTGCTTGAGGCCAAATTTGAACCAAGAGCTTCTTGACTCTAGACTCAGCCCTTTTCACTGACTCACCTAGCTGCCTCCTAGATAAACAGAGGTTAAGTGACTTAAGATCACACAGATAGTGTAATTTTGAATTAAGGTATTCCTGAATTCAGGCTTAGTACTCCATCTAGTGAGCCATCTAACTGCCCCTCCAAATAGATACCTGATATATATATAAATGGTCATATCATAAAGAAATTAGGGGAGCATAGAAAAAAAGATCTATGACTTAGGGGAAATTATAACCAAACAAGGGGAAGAAAAGATCAAAGGAAAAAAATGGACAATTTTAATTACATAAAATTGATTATAACTAAAATTAGATTGAAAACTATGAACTAAGGAAGAGTCTTTTTTAACAAGTTTGTCTGGAAAAGGTCCAATTTTCATGATATAAGAAAATGATTCAAATTTATGAACCATCCCCCAAATATCATAAAAAAATGATCCAAATCATGAAAAATTTAAGAAATACAATGTAGATCATTGAGGTTCCACTTCATATACATCAGTCTCACAAAGATCAAAACTGACAGATCATGCCAGAAGGCCTGTGGAAAAATGGGTATATTAATGATATATTATAAATATGCAATCATGTAAAACATTTTCATTAGTCATTTTGTGAAAGACAAAACATACAAAAGGGAAAACAAACACACACACACAGAGGTAAAAATAGCATGCTTTCATTGATATCAATTCTTTTGTGAATATGGATAGTATTTTCTATTATGGGTTTTTTGGAATTGTGTTGGATCATTGTATTGCTGAAAACAAAATCAATCCTACTTCATCATCATATAATGTTGTTATTTCTGTATACATTATTCTCCTGATTGTATTCACTTTACTTTGCATCAATTCATTTAAGTCCAGGTTTTTCTTGAATCATCCTGCTTGTCATTTCTTATAGCACAATAGTTATCCATTACATTCATAAACTACAATTTGTTCAGCCTTTCCCTAATTGATGGGCATATCCTCAATTTCCAAATTTTTGTCACCACTAAAAAGAGCTGCCATAAATATTTTTGTACATATAGATCCTTTTTCCCTTTTTGTATAATCTCTTTGGAATACAGACCTAATAGAGGTATTGCTACATCAAAAGGTGTGCACAATTTGATTGTTCTTTGGTCATATTTCTAAACTGCTCTACATAATGGTTGAATTGGGTTCACTACTCCAACAGTACACCATTGTCCCAATTTTTCCACATTCCCTCCAACATTTATTATTTTCCTTTTCCATCATATTAGCCAATTTGATAGATAGGAGATTCTACCTCAGAATTATTTTCATTTACACTTCTCTAAGCAATAGTGATTGACAGCATTCTTTCATATGACTATAGAGAGCTTTGATTACTTTGTATAAAAATTATCTGTTCATATGCTTTGCTCATTTATCAATAAGGGGAATGATTTACATTCTTATAACTATGACTCAGTACTCTATATTTTTGAAAAAGAATGCCTTTACCAGAAATACTTACTGTAAAAAATTATTTGATAGCTTTTTGTTTTCCTTCTCATCTTGGTTACATTGGTTTTGTTTGTGCAAAAACATTTAAATTTGATATAATCAAAGTTATTCATTTTATTTCTCATAATGCTCTCTATCTCCTGATTGGTCAAAAATTCTTCACTCCATAGATCTGACAGGAAAACTATCCCTGCTTTCCTAAATTGCTAATGGTAACATTCTTTATATCTAAATCATGTACCCATTTTGACCTTATCTTGATATATGTGTTAGATGCTGGCATATACTTAGTTTCTTTCTGCCATACTGTTTTTCAGTTTGTTCATCAGTTTTTGTCAAATGGTGAGTTCTTATCCCCGAAATTGTGGCCTTTAGGTTTATCAAACAATAATTTTTTTAATTAAAGCTTTTTTATTTTCAAAACATATGCATGGATAATTTTTCAACATTTACCCTTGCAAAATCTTGTATTCCAATTTTCCACCCTTATCCCTTCCCTCCCCTAGATGGCAAATAACCCAATATATGTTAATCATGGCAAAATATATATGTTACATACAATATATGCATACATATTTATTCAATTATCTTGCGGCACAAGAAAAACTGAGAAAAAATAAAATACAGCAAACAACAACAAAATGAGTGAAAAAACAAAATCAGTGGATCACTCAGGTCCCACAGTTCTCTCTCTGGAGGTAGATGGTTTTCTTCATCACAAGATCATTAGAACTGGTCTGAAAAGAGCCACATCCATCAGAATTGATCATCATATAATCTTGTTATTGCTGTGTGCAATGATCTCCTGTTCTGCTCATTTCATTTAACATCAGTTCATGTAAGTCTCTCCAGGCCTCTCTGAAATCATCCTGCTGATCGTTTCTTATAGAACAATAATATTCCATATCATTCATATATCATGTTATTCAGCCATTCTCCAACTGATGAGCATCCACTCAGTTTACAATTTCTTGTCACTACAAAAAGGGTTACTACAAATGTTTTTGCACATATGGTTCCCTTTCCTTCTTTTAGGAACTCTTTGGGATATAAGCACATTATAAACACTCAAGCAATAATTTTGACAATAATCAAACAAGAATACTATGGTCACTTACTAATGTATTTTGTGTACCTAATCTATTCCATTGATCTCTCACTCTGTTTCTTAACCGTTAGCAGATAGTTTTAGTAATTATAATATAGTTTGAGACCTGATATGATTAGGATACCTTCTTTGCATTTTTCCCATTAGTTCCCTTGATATTCTTGACTTTTTGTTCTTCCAAGTGAATTTTGTTATTATTATTTCTCACTTTTTATATAAAACAGGGCATTTTTTTATAGTTTGATTGGTATAACACTAAATAAGTAAATTAATTTAGGTAGAATTGTCAGTTTTATCATATTGGCTCAGCCTACCCAAAAGCAGTTAATATTTTCCAATTATTTAGATCTAACTTTATTTGTGTGAAAAGGGTTCTGTAATTGTGTTCATATAGTTCTTGGGTTTGTCTTGGCAGGTAGACTTCTAAGTATTTTATATTGTTTACAATTATTTTAAAGGAAATTACTCCATCTCTTGCTATTGAACTTTGTTGTTAATATATAGAAATGCTGATTATTTATATGGGTTTGTTTTATATTCTGCAACTTTACTAAAGTTTTTAAATTTTCAAGTACTTTTTTAGTTGATTCTCTAGAATTCTCTAAGTAAACCATCATATTATCTGTAAAGAGTGATAGTTTTGTTTCTTTGTTGCTATCCTAATTCCTTCAGTTTCTTTTTCTTCTCTTACCTCTATAAATAATATTTCTAGTACAATATTAAGCAACGGTGGTGATATCATAGATACTTTCAAGTCATTGCCTTCTTTGGAATTTGTGTATTGAGTTTCCCCTATTACCATAGTAGCTTTCTATGGTCAGGTTTTCTTTTTATTGTTTGCTCATTTTTCCAGCCTATCTATTGACTTTGGACTTTATGTTAGAGTTGGCCTCTGCTAAGTTAGACAGGAAATATCTGGCCTGAGCTCCAGTGTTTTATGTTCTGCTGCTTTCACACATCAATCTGGGGGAAGAGGCGTAAGTTTTTGATACTTTCAACATGGTAAGATTCAGGGAGATGTTTATTTACTGTCCTTCTATACTCTGCTTCTTACACCAGTAGGATTCTTGCTCCCTCATGATTAAAACAACTCCTCTTCATCCTGAAACTATAATTCAGAACTGGAAATAGGTGACAAAGTTAATACATAGCAGCCTTTTCTACTCCTAATGTCAATACAGGGGGTGCCCAGAGATGTCTTTCTGCCCATGTTTTCAATACCCTTACCATCCCTGGGTGTTGGACTGCTCTCTATCACTGCTATCATTACAATAGTAGGATGCGGCCACAGTAGAATGCCATTTCCATTACTGCACTACACTCCTGGCTAGCCCCCACCATCCACAGACCTCTCAACCTTTCTAAGCTTGCCTATGTTGGAAAAATGACTCAGTATATTTTTTTCCATGATGTTTTTGATCAAAGCTTGGTTTACTGCATTTTCTAGATTGTTGTGGAAGAAGTTATCAACAGCAAAGTTGATAAATTCTTACTCTACCATCTTTAATAGTGGAATAATCCATAACAAATTTGTGATAATGGCTCCTAGATTTGGGGAAATTCTTGAGTCTCTAAAATTGTGGGCTTGTCCACTTCAGAAAGGATTTTACCTTCTTTGGAAATATATTCAAGTTTTGTGAAGATACAACATCTCCCGCATTAACAAAAGCTTCATAAAATTAAGATGTCTATTGATAGCTTCAGAAAATCTTGTTTCATCCAGTACAAACTATACCTCATAATATGCCAAGTGCCTTTTTAAATAACTCAAAACAATCCTGGGAAGTAGGTGCTGTTATTATCTTCATTTTATAGTTGAGGAAATTGAAGCAAACATATGTTAAATGATTTGTCTTGAGGATGGATTTTAACTTAAGTCTCCCTTACTTCCTTCCCAGTATATGATTCTTTGCAGCATCAGCTATTTCTAGAAGATAAAACATTTCTGTGTAATTCATGATCTCCAACTACTTTCTCTATCAACCATTAGAAAACAGTTTGTTCATACTGGAAAAATCCAGCCTGAAAGATAGTTTTTTTCCATGCTTCCTCAATCATGCAAATTTGATAGTATATATTACATAAGTCCAAGACAGAGAATTAATAGCTGCCAAACAGACATCTACCATCTCCTGAATTCTTGGAATGGTTCTCTTGTTCAGAACCTAACAGAATAGATTTACTTGTATTTTCACATTTTTTCTTAGTTATTATTAATATGGGTGATACATATCAATCACTATTATTTTGATATTGTTTTTGAAGTCTTCTACTAACCATAGAAGAATCCTCCTACATCTTTCTCTGAATGATAGGAATCAGTGAGTCAGATTTTGTGTGTTGTGTCCAAAGTACAACATCCAACCAAACAAATGAGTAACACTTGCCTTCTGCCTTTTTCATTCTTCTAGCACTGAGGATTCACCAAAGTCAAATGTCTCAGGATCCTCTCTAGAGATTGTGATGATTAATTTTTTTTTAACTTAAGAATAATCAGATTGGTAAAGCTTCAAGTATTTGTCTATTACAGATGATGCTAGCACTTTGTTTTTACAAGATACTGTTAATCATTTAAAGGAAAGTTTGTCATCATGCAATATGTTTTTAATTATATGCTATATTATTTTTAAAGTTTTCTTAAGTATTCCCAAGGAATAGTCCCATATTCCTAATATGTCTTTCTGTGTTGCTACAGTCTCTTTTTAAATTTTTATATTGCCTTTTCTTAGAACTATTGAGCTATAGTTCTGTTTCTTTTATCTTCCCCAACTTTAGTTATCAGGATCATATTTTTCTGATTTTAAAAAACGGGAATTTAACCAATGATTATTTGAATAATGGCCAAATGTCATCAATAAGCAGATAAGCAATGGAACGTTGGGAGTGTCAGTATCTCTCAGGTAGGGTATAGAATGTCATATGTAAGAAACAAGAAACCCAGTGTTATTGGATCATAGAGTATGTGAAGGGTAATAAAATGTAAAAAAGACTGGAAAAGTAGAAAGGGACCAGATTAGAAAGAGCTTTAAAAATCAAATGGAGGATTTTGTGGGAGGAGGTAGTAGGGAGCAAAAAAATTTATTGAATAGGACTGGGCAGCAGAGAGGTATGGTCAAATTGAAGAGTGCTGTGTTCTACCTACCCCTTTTTTAAATCAAGCCCCATTTTGGAGTTAAGAGTAATACATTTTGGAGTTAGGTATATCAAAGGTCTGAATACTTGTCACCTCAAGGAGAAGGATTGGGGAGAACTCAAATGAGTCAGGCAAATTCCATCCTACTGCACATTGTTCACAAATGCAAGCCTTGAATTGTCAGAGTAGTGATAAAGGAAGAAGACATAAAAACCTAAGTAATGAAAAGAAATTGATTCTACATGGACAGAATTCCTGATTATGTGTAACTGTGTAAATGTGTACATTTATTTATAGGAATTATTTTTCAAGGTTATGCTTCAAAATCTAATTAGATCTCCCCTTTGCTGTTACAGAATCAGTTACTAGGGCTTTTGGTCTTCTGTGAATCAAATTAAGAGTTGAGTTGAATGATAGGATACATGCCTATACTAAAGACTCACCACTAGAGGGAGATGTTCTCACATTGTTGAAAAGGAATCTATTATCTTAACCTTTCTTAAAAATCTGGGAACAATACTTAATAAACAGTAATAGGTAGAATTTGTATATTGCTTTAATGTTTCCAAAGAATTTTATGACTATCTCTTTTTATCCTCACAACAACTCTAAAAGGTAGGGGTTAAGTGATACATCGAGGAACACAATAAGCAAATAAAGATCTGAAGTCAAATTTGAACAATGTTCCTCACCGAAAATCCAAAATTCTATGCAGTGTGCTACTTAGCTGCTGATAAAGTCCATTATAGTATAGAGCAGCTGTTCAAAACTTAGCATCATTCAAACCAAACTGTCTTCTGTAAAACAAAACAAAACAATAAAAAGAAACTCACTGAATTTAAAAATAAAACACTGAATTTAATTTGAGTGGCAAATAATTTAACTTCTCTAAATTTCAGTTACTCCTCTGTAAAAGGAAAGGATTTATTTATGTAAAGAGGTATCATTTGAATCAATCAATACACCCCACTTAAAGTAACTAACAAAATGCTACCTATTGATAACTTTATCAGATACAATAAAAATCTAAATAAAATAAAAAATTAAAATTAATCAAAGCCATTAACTAAGCATGAAAAACTTAACTGATCTGGGAAGGAGTAAAATTATTCCATCCTTTGGATGAAATGAAATGAC
This sequence comes from Sarcophilus harrisii, assembly GCF_902635505.1. NCBI lineage: Eukaryota > Metazoa > Chordata > Mammalia > Dasyuromorphia > Dasyuridae > Sarcophilus > Sarcophilus harrisii. The sequence goes on along the minus strand of NC_045430.1, from coordinate 66,854,310 downwards.
TCTATACAGAAAATGCATTGCCATTGGCTGAAGAACCAGTTAAACTGTGAGTTTCAAAACAAGCCAGTTTAGAACCAAGGAAATATTTAATAAAGGATATCTAATACCAATCACAGAGATAAAATTATACTATGTCCTCTTTGAAACACTACAAGGAAACAAAAGTAGAGCAATTAGAGAAGATATAGAGGTGTAAATTCAATCCACATACCTTTGATTTATTCTTATGTATGCTGATTAGCATTCTATATATCTCAATATATGTAATTAAACTTTGTTAACCAAAGAGTATAAACAAAAAAACTCCAAAAACAGTCCACCATCACCCTGGAATTTTATAGCCTTCTTTCTTGCTTGACTAGATTATGTTCCTTCTCTGCTCAGCAGAGGATTGGAGATCTTCCTCCAATTGGTCTTCTAATCCCCAAAGCTGTTATCCAATAAGCACTGCCTTCTAGTTTTGCTTAAATCTCAGACTAAAGGATGTGCTTACATCTCAGATTGAAGGATGCAAAAATGGTGTACTAACTACCAAGATGATGACTGGGATCTTGATAAGACTTCTATATTTTTAGCAAAAATTGTTACTGCATCATTTGATTGGTAGTTTACTTTAACATTACTGATAAAGTTGTGTATAATGCTTTCTTCATTGGTAGTCTTTTTTCTTCTTTTTCTTCTTTTTTTTCTTCTTCTATATAACAAATTATATAACATCTAAAAAATCAAAATCATGTACATGTATATTCCCTCAATTGCCTGTAAATATGTAATACTTTTTATTGAGTAAAATTTGTAGTATATTTTCACAGAATCCCAAAGTTTTAGATTTGGAAGAGACCTCAGTAGCTACCCAGTCCAACTCTATCCTAAAAGAAATTCCCACTACAGCACATACAAATGATCAATCACACAGTCAATGCCTCTAGGTCAAAAATGAGAGAGAAAACATTACTTCCCGGTAAAAAGTGATATTAAAGTAGTATCTATATTTATATTTCTAATGAATGTAGAAGACTGATTATGAGAGAGGAAGCCACCAATTGGAAAGACTAAAATAAACATAAATCAAGACACTCCTTCTAAATTAAGAACAGGCTTTAAAACATGAAAACTGAAAAAAGAAGCAAGATTTTTAAAAAGATAAAAATAGAAAAGGAAATTATTTTTATGAAAGAATTCAGAAAAAAGTGAAAACACATAAGTTTCAAAATGGAAATTTTTAAAAATTAAAAAGAGAGAAAAGGAAACATTTCTTCCAGAAAAAGAAATACAGAATTACTGAACTAAATAATTCTTTGTAAATTAGAAAGGAATTTTTTTTCACAATGAGGGAATTCTGATATAACCACCACACAAATCTACTTAAGGACAAGTAAATGGAAACAATAAATAAATAAAATTTAAGGCCCAGAATGTAGCTCCCATGTTTACCTAACACCATAGGCAAGGTCCTCAGGCTAACAAGAACTGACAGCTTCAGGCACTGAAAGATTCAGTGCCTTAACAGAATTGTTATGTTATTATAATCATACATATAATCCCTTTCTCTCACCCACTCAATATTTTTGTGAGAATGCCTAAAGGTACATTAGGTAAACATATGAAAAATAAAAACAAAATAAAAAAAGGAGAGGTACTAGCAATAAGCAACTCCTCTTCCAGTAGTGTTTTTAAGATAAAGTCATCAGCTGGATTATGTGATTTTTCAAAAATCCATCTCCTCATTTCCTCAACTGCAATTCCTCAATTGTAAAGGTACATCTCCCTTTATTGAGTATTTATTTTAAAATTTCGTAGAATTCCAGAATTTTAGATTTGGAAGAGACTCAGTAGCTATCTAGTCCAACTATAGTCTAGATAGCTATAAACTATCTAATCTAACTAGGACTCTGCAAAAGAAATCCCCCCTACAACATACACAACTGACCATTCAGCCAATGATTCTAGACCAAAAATAGGAGAGAAAATCATCTTCTACTTATGAAAGATCCAATTGTTAAGAAGTTGTTCCTGACATCAAGAATAAATTTTTGTTTTTGCATATTACTTCTGGTCTTGCCTCAAACTGATGACTTTTCGAAGCTCTGCCTCACTCAAATGCAATTCACACACAAGTCAAGATATCACCCTCATGATGTCATTAGTCATTTTCAAGAATAAAGAATCACCAACAAGGTTCTTCCCTCTGGATCAATTCCCTCCTTAATTCTTAGAAGATATCTTTCCTGTCTCCTTCAAAACATTTCTCCAGACTAAACATCTCCATTCAACTCTCAATCACAATTTTTGGATTTTAAATAGCACCATGTTAAATTTTGAAGTCTCTTTAAATATTTGAATTTTCATCATTCTTTGACTTCACACAATTTAGTTTAATGATTTATCTAATTATTAGTACAGTAAGCTATATATACATTTTTCTATGTTCTAAGAATGGCATAAAGAAGCTTTCATGCACTAACATTGAACTGGCCATATCATAATGGCTATTTATATTTTACTTATTACATATTTCCATTTATTATTATTTATGGATGTCATGCAGACATCTTCAGTCACCCACTAGTAAACTTTGAAATTTGTATATCTGTCCTACCAACTGTAACTCTTTCACTTCATCTAGAAGTAATCCTTCAGATATGACAATTTAAAATCTCAGAATGGCTTCCCTTTCCATCTGCCTTCTCCATTAGGAACTGTGCTCAAGGAGTATAAAAATAATTTGAGAGAAAATTCTAGGCAGAGTAGGTCAGAAAAACTTCAAAGTCCTTAGATCTCCCCCATAAGCAAGACAAAATAATTCCTCAAAGGGGTAGCTAGGTGGTGCAGTGGATAGAGCATCAGTCCTGAAGTCAGAAGGACCCGAGTTCAAATATGGCCTCAGACACTTAACACTTCCTAAGTGACTTGGGCAAGTCACTTAATCCCAATTGCCTCAGGGGAAAAAAAATACTTCCTCTGGGGCAACCATAAAATGGCAAAAAAAAATAAATAAATAAACAAGCATTGGGTTAGAACAGTGGTCCTTTTGGAACAATCAGAGAAAATCCAAAGAAAGGTACAAATGTGGAGATTTAGCCCAAGTGAAATGTAAACACCTTTAGGCTAGTTCCACTGAAACATCAAACAGCAAGTGCTGGGGCTAGATGAACTGAAAGGCAGTCCTGGCAACCGTCACAGGAATTTTTACTTCTCCTGCAGGAAGTCCAATGTCTGAGTCAGGGAAGATTGAGGGAAGATTTGATAATGGATGCCAGAGCCAGTGATGTTGCTGGAGAAACAATCCTTTGAGTAAAGAAACCATTACACATCTAATAAGTATAGAAGCAATGGGGCAGGGACACTGCTGGTTGTGAGCATTTACAAGAAGGTGGTGTTTTTGCTTTGAGGTTTCAGACCACAGAGAAAAATTGAAGAAGGATCTAAGACCAAAGTACCATGCCCCATACCCCAAGACTAAAGGTGATTATGTGAAAAAACTACTTCAAATTTTTTTTAAAAAGTCAACAAAGAAAAAAGAATCCAACAATAGAAAGTTACTACAGGAATAGAGAAAGGAAGGTGAAATTCTCTTCAGCAGAGGGTACTGAAGCAAGCAAACAAACAAACAAACAAATAAATAAATAAGTAAATGAAAAGCCTCTCCAGCCCCCAAATAGGAATGTCAAATGGTCACCTGTGATGAAAAGATTTTTTAAAAAGTACAAAAGTTCATTAAGGAAAATAATTCCTTAAAAAATAGAATTGAGCAAATGGAAGCTAATGACTTTATGAGAAATCATGATATAATAAAGCAAAATCCCAAAAAAAGAAAAATAGAAAAAAAATGTGAAATATCTCATTGGAAAAAGAACTGAGCAGGAAAGTAGATCCAGGAGAGAGAATTTAGAAAGATTAGAGTAGAATTAAATGACATAATCACTGCACTAAAAAGATTCATAGTTAAGTAGAACTGAAGACATTGAGACAATATATTACAATAGAATAAAAATTGGATTAAGCAGTGGAGACATGAGTTTGATTTCTGCTTCTATTATGAATATTCTGAATGCTTTCTATTTTTATAACAACTTCATTTTTTAATGTTTCTCTTTTCTTAGAAAGTCATCATTTGTAACAAAAAGAAGAAATAAAAGTTTAGCAAAACCAAGCCACATACCAACCAAGTATGGGTGGGCTAGATTACAATTACTGTGAATAATCAATCAATAAACATTTGCAAATACAATAAACATTGTGCTGTGCCAAATGCTGGGCATATAAAAAGAGGCAAAAGATAGTCCCTCTCTTCAAAGACCTTACAATCTATAGGGGAAAAAACATGGAAACAAATATACACAAAGCAAGTCACAGGATAAATAGGAAATTAAGGGAAGGAAGGCACTGGAATTAAGAGGTTCTGGGGAAGGTTACCTGTGGAAGATGTGATCTTAAGACTTAAAAAAAACAGGGATGTCAATAATCAGATTGGGAAAGGGAAAAGGATTGCAGTCATGGGGAGTCAAAAAATGGAGCATCTTTGTGGAACAGCTATGAGACCAGTGTCACTGCATCAGAGTATATGTAGAAAGTAATGTAGAAGACTGGAAAGGTAGGAGGAAGACAGTTTATGAAAAACTATAAATACCAAAAAGAACATTTTATATTAGAAACTGGAAACAATAGGAACCACTGGAATTTATTAGAGTCATAACATGAATAGACTTAACAATTTAAGAAAATCACTTCAGTAGTTGAATGGAGGATGGATTGGAGTGGGAAAAACTTGGGGCAGGTAGACTCATTGTAGATTATTGCAGTAATCCAAGCATGAGTTGATGAGGATCAGCCCTAGAGTAGTGATGGTGTAGAAATAAAGAAGGTGTATTTCAGAGATGTTGTAAAGATAAAATCAACAGGTCTTGGGAAAGGTTAGAAATGGGAAGAAAGAGCATGTGGGGAGTAACAGATAGTGAGAGATCCAAGATGACTCCTAGATTAGGTGCCTGAGGGTGAAGAGTGTTGTGCTGTACAATAATAAAGGTAGGAAGTCAGAAAGTGTTTAGGGGGAAAGAGAATGAGTTCCATGTTGAAAGTATTAATTTTAAGATGTCTACTGGACATCCATTTCAAAATATCTGAAAAACAGAGATGAGAAACTAGAGATCAGCAGAGAGATCGTAATTTAATACATGGAAGCTGATAAAATCACTAAGTGAAATAGTATAGAAAAGAAGAAGACAAGGACAGAATTCCAATGGATACCTATAGTTAGAGGGCATGATCTGGAAGAGGATTCGGTAAAGGAGACAGAGAAGGAATGATCAGATAAATAGGAGAAAAACTAGGAGAGAGAGGTATCCCAAAAACCTAGAAAGAAGGGAGTATTGAACAAGAGAGAGTGATTAACCATGTCAAAAAAAATACAGTGTGCAAAGAGAATGAAGTTTGCAAAAAAAAAAAGCTATTGGATCTGGCAACTAAGAGATCATTAGTTTTGGAGATAGCAGTTTTGATAGAACAATAAGATTGGAAAAGTGAGAGGAAAGAAAGCTAAGGTATTCATAATACATGGCCTTTTGAAGAATTTAACTGCTAAAGGGCAAAAGAGATATAAGGGATATATAGGATGGAAGGATCAAGTGAGAATTTTTTTTCAGAATAAAGGATACAGAGGCATATTTGTAGATAATAGGAAATGAGCTGGTAGAGAGAGAGAGACTGAAAATAAGTGAAAGTGACAGAGGAAATGATGAAATGAGATTGATTGAACAAGTAGAAGGGGTTAACCTTGATAAGGAAAAAGGCCATTTCATCCTGTGAAATGGTCCCATTATTCAAATTCAGATTATTTGAAGTTATAATAATATTTAAAATATGATAATTGGTTCCGGTCCATTGGAAACATGCAATGAAAAAAATCTTCAAATAAGTTTTTCTATTATTAATGTAATTTTATAGCAAAGAATAAGAAAATGTTCAAAATAACAAAGAAGGCAAAATTTTTAAAATTTAAAAATAAATGGATATGGTATTTAAAGGAGACTGTTAAAACACCTGTCTTCTCTCTAAATCTTCATACATATGTGAATGGGAAAAACAAGTTTATAAACATAGTGCCAAATTTGTATGTTTATATCTCAGACAATGATGTTGTTGGATGACCTAGGGCATGATCTAAAATCAATATTTTTAAACATAATATTATGGTGCTTATACTATTTTTCAACTGAACAAAAATAATCTGAAAAACTAGTATTCAAAAATTACTTTAAAAAAAACAACATGTTTTCTTATTTAACCACTATACAACTTGAAGAAATCAAGGAGTAGGTAGCCTCTCAGAAAATGAGAAGTTGGAGGCCAAAAAAGGAGCATTTGTTTTAATTTGAAATCCTCTTCCACAATACCTCTCAATAATAGAATCCAGGCTGACTTTTTTCTTTTAGAAATGTAAATTCTATGAATACATATTTTTTCAGAATAAGTCTATTTCATACAGACTAACAAACAATACAGGTACACATTAGAGATGGCAAAAAAAAAAAAAAAAGGCAAAATGTCTGCTTATACCTTCTTTGTACAAACATTCTATGAGGAACATAAGAGAGAAAAAAGAAAGAATAAGCCTGTTTCATTTACATTAAAATTTTGTTGATCATTTTCTTCAATTATTTTCTTCAAAACTTCAGAACATGTAATTGCTAACATTTTGGTGCTACAAAGAATTGCTATGTTTGCTTATTTGTATATATGCATCTTTTTTCCTTTTTATTTGTTCTCTTTCATAGAGCCAGATAGGTAGGTAGACCAAAGTAGACCCAGGTAGACTAAGAAGTGGTAGTAGTAGGTTAAAGGCGGTGCAGTTTCATAGTTTTTGGAGTGTAGTTTCAAATTGTTTTCCAGAATAAATAGACCAGTTCACATTTTCATCAACAGTGAATTGTGTTCAGAAGTACCTGTTTCCCCACAGATCCTCTAACAGTTGTCATTTCCTTTTTTTGTCAACTTAGTCAAAGTGGTAGATGTGAGGTTTGGGGTTTATTTTGTTGTTGTTGTTGTTTGTTTTGTTTTAATTTGCATTTTTTCCAAGTATTAATGATTTAGAACATTTTTATATAACTATTGATAGTTTTGAGTTCTTCCTCTGAAAACTACCAATTCATATCTTTTGAACATTTATCAATTGGGGAATGGCTCTTATTCTTATAAATTTGAACCAGTTCCCTATATAGCTTTAAAATGAGACTTTAATGCTATACATATTTTACCCATTTTCCTGCTTCTTTTCTAATTTCAACTGCATTGGTTTAATTGTATATATATTTTTTAATTTTATGAAATCACAATTGTCCATTTTACCTTGTATGATTTTCTCTATTTCCTGTTTGGTCATGAATTCTTTTTATAGCCAAAGATCTGATAAGCAATTTCTTCCTTATTCCTCTAATTTGCTTATGTCCTTATTTACTCCTTTCTGAATTACATATCCATTTGAAGCTTCACTTGCTATGTGGTATGAGATGTTTGTAACTAGTTTCTGCCAGACCACTTTCCCATTTTCTCAAAAGACTTAGTGAAATCTCAATATCTGAGATCTTTGGGCTTGTTAACTATTGGATCATTCTGTTCATTTACTTCTGCACGTTGTATACTCAATCTCTTTTATTGATCAGTACCAGTACCAAACTGTTTTAAATTACTGTTTATAGTATAGTTTGAGATCTGACACTCCTAGACTAACTTTCTTCTCACATTTTTCATTGATTCCCTTGATATTCTTCCCTTATTGTTACTCCAAATGAATCCTGTTATTACTTTTTCCAGTTTTAGAAAGCAATCCTTTAGTAATTTAGTGAAGCAACAGATAAATTTAGATTGTATTATCATTTTTATTCCATTTCTTTGGCCTACAAAAAAACAATTATTATTTTGTATTATTTACAAATTGCAACTTATAGTTACTTAAATAAAATTATTTAAATCAGTTTTTATTTGTATAAAGAATATTTTATAATTATATTCATACAGTTTCTGATTATGTCCAGACAGGTAGACTCACAAATATTTTATAATTTCTATAATTATTTTAGATGTAATTTCTCCTTCTAGCTCTTTTGTTGTTAATGTTGTGTCACAGTTCTTTTTTATTATCCTGACTGTTTCCCTAATTGTCCTGACTCAGTTTCCCTAATTGTCCGACTCAGTTTCCAAAAATTGTCCTGCCTCAGTTTTCCTGAATTGTTCTGCTCAATCATGCAATACCACCCCTCCCTCCTTATCATGATGATGCAGCTAAGGAGAAAGACCTTCTATCTTAGACATCATCAGAATGTTGGATGCCTCTCCCCATTCTGTAATCCCAATTATCAGATGTCCCCCATGTCTCCCCCCACCCTGTCAGAACCAGATTGTTAGTCCCATGTTCCCCCTCTCAGCACCCTGACTCCACCCCTGTCTCAGTTTACCCCCTGAGTCTGAGCCATGTGTATATATGTCATTAAGAACTCACATTGTTTGCTGGATTCTTGGAGACAATAGTCTCATTCAGCCCTGGGACCAAACATTGGATCCATTTGGTCCTGATAAATCTCTCCCTTTCAAATAAAATAGTAAATTCTCTCTAATTTCTATCTTGCCTCAGTTTCTCTGGCATTACATTTTGGAGGCTTCCCACTGAGATATTAGAAAATGAGTGCAGAATTCGAGAATAGAAACATTCAGGTCTTTGCCTTGGACTTTGGGACAGCTGGAGATCTGGGTTCTAGGCCTGAAGAGGCTGACCCTCTGGATTTTTCCCAAGAGTCTCCGGGAAAGAGCAGTTTTCAGGTTTAGCCACACCTGATAGTGGACACCTTCATTTTGGCCACTGGAGAGTAAGTCTGGATGTCTTATCTGTTTACCTGTTCTGTCTGTCTGTCTGTGCTACCATCTGGATTCTCAGAATCACAGGACACTGACAGGTGTTAAATTCTGAGAATAGTTTCCACTGGATGCAGTGTGGAAGTACCTGGGTGTCTTCTAAGACACTTCTGGTCTGTCTGGTCTGATTCTGAGCACCTTTTGGGGCACTCTCTGGTTATATGTGTTAAATGTTTTATTTAATGTTGCAACTGTGCAGTCTTTGTCTATGTGATCTGTGTTCTGTGTTCTATGTAACTTGTCTGTTCTGTTGGTTAAGGTCTCTGCTAAAGTTTTAAGAACAATGATTAAGAAATTTGGGAATTGGTTGTTTTAATGTTGCAACTGTACTTAGTATAAAAATTGCTTGTGATTTCCAACTCCTTAACCTGTTGCACTGATCTGTAAGTAAGAACAGAAAATTTTTGGCTATTTTTTAAACTGGCTGATGGTTTTTTCCTTTGGAACAGGTTTTCAAAGCCTGCTAGAGTAAAGGGCAATAAAACCTTATCTGATTGAAACTCAGGCAGGAAAAAACATTTGATTAGGAATTTTAGGATGATTCTGAAATTATGGGAAATAATTTTACTGTTGCCTATACATGCTAGATTTGTTTATTCTGAGTATAAGTATCTTGGAATTTGTTTGAATATTGAAATCTTTATTACTAAAGAGGAAAAAGAAAAAACTTGTCTATTTTAGGAATGGCAGAAAAAGTTTTTTCCTTGAGAAGCAGCCTGCTAGTAGGATTAAAGAGAAAGAGCAATAAAATTCAAATTTAGTCTGGGCTGGACAATAAATCTCTAGAGATAAGAAAGATGCTAATTGCTGTCAGAAGAACACTCACACAGAAGAAAAAAAAAAACTTTAAAAAAAAAAGCTGTATTTAGTTTGGTTCAGAGTTTGTTACCTATATTATAATATTATAAGTTATGCTTTAAATCCAGCTCTGCTGGACATGTGGGTTTTATGGAATCATTTAGCTATCCACTGTGTTGTAAATCGTAATAGTTTTGAAGGCGATTTAGGAGAGACTAGAAAGAAAATTTGCATGTGGAAAAAGAAGTTGGGAGGGGTAGGGAGAAACAGGCTTGCCTTTCCTCCCCCCTGCCTCTTTGGAGGTGGAGTAGGGGCAAGAGTGGCCAAGTCGAATTCTCCTCCTTCCCCCTCACTGTGTTCCAGCTGCTTTCTGCAGAGGCTTGGCTTTGGCAAATGATTTCAAGAGATAGGCATGCTTTTAAGTTAATTGACTGAATATTTGTTTCTTTTGATATGTAAAGGTTTCCTTGGGTAAGGAATATGATCATAAATGTGATCTATAATTTGGTAGGACTTTTTCTAAAAGTTTAATTGATATTTTTAATAATCGTTCAGATTCTTTTAGGTGGAATGGGTATTCTATATAAGTTTAATTGATTGTACTGATTGTATTCTGAGGTTATGCCCATAATTTAAAAGGCTCCTGAAAATAATAGTTATTCTTTGTCCTTTTGAAAATGTTTCTGTTAAATATGAACGATAACTTGGGAACTTACTGAGGCAAATTTTTTACTGTTATCAATATAAGGTTATGGTATTTCTAAAAGTTTAATTTTTTTGAGAACTTCTTGGATTCTTTTATGTGGTATTAGGATATTCTGTGTAGGATATTCTATCTAAGTTTTAATTGATTGTATTGGGTCATCCTAAGGTCATTTAAAGAGCCTCTGAAAATAATAGTTTTTTTTTTCTTTTTTGACTTTTGAAAACGTTTCTGTTATGGATAACATGCAATTTGGAATATTTGTCTATGTATTGGGTATTTTAAAAAGCAAAATGATTTGTATGTATAATGTTTACTTATGAAATCTCTACTTAGATATGAAAGAAGTGAACTTACTGAGACAAATTCTTACTGTTATAAATATAAGGTTATGGTAAATATCTGTTTAGGATTTATCTGAAACTATAGTCCTCTCTTTGGGTGTAGAGGGTTCTCTTCATCACTAAACAATTGGAGCTGGTTTGAATCATCTCATTGTTGAAGACAGTGATGTCCATCAGAATTGATCATTGTATAATCTTCTTGTTGCCATATATAATGATCTCTTGATTCTGCTCATTTCACTTAGCATCAGTTCATGTAAGTCTTTCCAAGCCTCTCTGTATTCATCCTGCTGGTCATTTCTTAAAAAACAATAATATTCCATAACATTCATATACTATAATTTATTCAGCCATTCTCCAATTGATGGGCATCCATTCAGTTTCCAGTTTCTCGCCCCTCCAAAAAGAGCTGCCACAAACATTTTTTGCACTTGTGGGTCCCTTTCCCTCATTTTTTCCCATGTTTTCTCCTTTTCTTTTTTTTCCTTTCCCTACTTTAAGATCTTTTGGGGCTATAAGCCCAGTAGAAACACTGCTGGAACAAAGGGTATGTATGCATAACTTGATAACTTTTTGAGCATAGGAACTCAAAATTTTTTTTAAATGTTTAAAATTGTTTTTACGCATAATTGGAAAAAATAAAAAAACTGAATTTTTTTCAAAAAGGTAATTCTGAAGGATTTATAATGAAAGATGCTATTCATCTTCAGAGAAATAACTGATGACTTCTGAATGCAGATTGAAGCATATTTTTTAACTTTAGTTTTTTGGAGATTTTTTTTTTTGGTCTTTCACAACATGACTAATATGGAAATATGTTTTGCATGGCTGCACATGTAAGCAGAAGAGGGAGGAAGAGCATTTGAAACACAAAAGTTTTTTAAAAGAATGTTTAAATTGTTTTTATATGTAGTGGGAAAAATAAAATATTTTTTGAAAAAGAAAAAATGTACTCTAGGTTGGAGAAGTGGAGTAAAATGAATCACAGAATAAAACCAAACTATTCTGAAACTAAAAGTATGAATGAAGAGCTGATGATATCACCAGAAAATTGCTACTAAACAATCACCCCTATATAAACGTTTTCTAATTTGAGGCATATGTTTGAATAGAGAGCATGATTTTTTTTGATGTTTTTTGCTTTTTTGTTTCTCCTTAATGTCTGTGTATTTGCATTCTCATAAGCTGTCCTCTCTTGTTTTTTTTTTTTTTGTTGTTGTTGTTGTTTTTGGTGAGACTTGGCATTGCAGATTCAAATTTTCCTATTCTGTCAAATATTTCTGCTGTATGGTCCATAAATTCTATCCTCAAAATTCTCATTTCTTTTCTAAGCCATTCAGGAACAATATGTTGTGTGTCTCCATGTTTTCTTCAAATTCCACAGGGTCCTCTGCCTCTTCAGGACTTGATTAATTTTCTTTTATTTTGCTGTATTTATTTATAGATGCCTGAACTTGTTTACTGGATCTAGAAGCCATATTGCTTTCTGCTGTTAATGTTTTCTTTTTTGATTTGTCTGCTTATACTCACAGTCTTTGAAGTTTTTTTCCCTCATGAAATCATTGGTAAGATGTTATTTTTTTTTTCTCCCTTATTTTCCTCTATTCCTTCCTTCTTTCTGATTATGGCTTTCCTTCAGATTGGATCACAAAGCACCTCAACCTTCTTCCATGGTGGACAATTGAGGGCTGACCTAAATTTCTATCCCAAGTGACTTTTGGGGAGAAAGAAATGGAATTGCATTTTGTTACAAATCTGTGGATCAGATGGCTAGTGCAGCTTTGTTGCTCAAGATTTGGTGGGGAGTGAGAGAGGAGATGCTAAGTAAGCACAAGTCAGGAGTTATTTCATAGAGTTATTACCCCCCCCCCTTTTTTTTAATTCCATGGAGACAGCTGAAATTGCTTTACTTTTTTATCTTAATTTCTTTTCTAGGGAGGCTTGAGAGGCTGTGAAGATCATTTAGTCCTACATCTTATTGATCTGTGATCCAGAAGTAGAAAGAAGTTATTTTATTTTTAGCTGTAATTGTCTTTAAATATAAAACTCAGAGTTTAAGAATATCTAAACTATCATTCTACTTCAAGAAAAGTCTGAACTCAAATATCAACATGAAAAACTACAATATCTTATTTAAAATAAAACAAATAAGTCCTAAATACATTGCTAAAAAACATATACATTGCTAAAAATAAAAGGAAATGAATTAATAAGAGAAGCAGTAATCTCCTTAACCTGGAGATCTTTAAAAATGAATTTTTACAGCCTCTTTCAAAAAATTGTGTTAACTCTGACAAGATATCTTAGGTTAACCTGAGATTTGGAGCCATTTACTTTTTCATCATTATTTTTCATGATTTGAGAAAGACCTTAATTTCAAATTTTATCTATGAATTAATATGCAAAAAATAGTGAATATTGAAGGAGCTGTGGAAACATGTACAAACTATTACACTATTGGTATTTGATCAATTGATCAAATGTGAATTGATCAAAATGTTTCATAAAATAATTGAGAATTTTATGAGAAAATTCCATATTCTATCCATATTTTCATTTTGCATCCAAAGTATTATTATATGTATTAACAATATATACAGGTGACTCCAAAATATATAAATACAGTCATAATATATCTACTAAACTCTAGTTTCATGTTGCTTTCTCCTGGAAATCTTCAATTCAATGTCCTAAAGTCTTCTTAAAATTATCATATCCAAAGTGAATCTTCCAATATTTTTTCAACAACTTATACTTCCTCAAATCTTCTTCATTTCCATCGATGGCATAGCCATCCATTTATTTTTTTAAATAATATTTTATTTTCTCTAGTTTTAAGTTAAATTAATTTTTTACATTTTTTAAGATTTTGTTCCCAAATCTATCACTTTTTCCCTTCCTTTCTGCCCCTTCCCTAAGACAGTAACCAATCCAAAATAGTTTATACATATGCAATTATGTAAAACATTTTCACTTTTATCATTTTGTACAAGATTCAAATTTTTATTTAAATGAAAGAAAATGAAAAATAGCATGCTTCAGTTTGTATTGTATTGTAATATAGTCAATATTAGTTCTTTCTCTCAAAGTAGATAGCATACTTCTTCACAAGTCCTTGGAATTATCTTAGATCATCATAATTCTGAGAATAGCTATTATTCACATTTCATCATACACAAAACTGTGTTATTATGTACAATATTCTTCTGGTTTTGCTCACTTTGCTTTGTTCATGTAAATGATTCTAGGTTTCTGAAATCATAATATTTGTCATTTCTTATAGCACCATAATGTTCTTTCACAATTATATACCACAACTTCTTCAGCCATTCTCCCAATTAATGGGCACTCCCTCAATTTCCAATTCTTAACCATCACAAAAAGTTGCTTTAAGTATTTTTGTACAAATAGGTCCTTTCCCCCCCTTTTTTTTGATTGTGTTTGGGATATAATTTTAGTAATGGTACTGTTGGATCATATGGTGCAGACAATTTTGGGGCATAGTTCCAAATTGCTCTCCAGAATTATTGAATCAGTTCACAACTCCACCAAATAGCACATTAGTGTCCCAGTTTTCCCACAGCCTAATATTTTATCATTTTCTTTTTTTGTCCTATTAGCCCATCTGATAAGTGTGAAATGGTATATCATTGTCAAGTCAATAGAGATTTAGAGCATTTTTTCATATGATTCTAAATAGCTTTGATTTCTTTGTCTGAAAACTGCCTGCTCATATTCTTTTTACTATTTGTCAATTGGGAAATGATTTGTATTTTTATAAATACAATATATTTGAGAAATATAAATCTATGTCTTTGAGAAATAAGAACTTTATCAGACATATTTGTTGGAAAATTTACCCCCAATTTTCTTATTTCCCTTTAATTTTGATTGAATTGGTTTTGTTTGTGCAAAACTTTTTAAAATTTTATATAATTGAAAATGTCTATTATGTATTTTGTAATGCTCTCTATATTTTCTTTGGTCCTAAATTCTTCCCTCAGCTGTAGATCTGACAAATCAACTACTCCATGCTCTCCTAATTTATCTATGGTGTCATCCATTATATTTAAATCACATAACCATTTTGACCTTATTTTAGCATATGATGTAAGATATTGTTCTA